>NC_080581.1:22751424-23054876 GCF_029962835.1 Magnolia sinica
GTAGTAAAACAGTGGAAATCAGTAACAATTCCTTGATTTTTGGGAAATATAGCCTTCAATCCAACCAAAAAAAAAAGAAGCAAAGAAGTAAACATTTTTTGAGATTTCAGAAAATGAACAGTCATGTTGGATGCGGATATACTGTAATTAGAATGCTCTCCAACCAAAAAAGTAAGAGCCGCTAATAGCTTAACAACCAAAAAGTAAGAACACAATTAAAAGAAACTAAAAATCAATCAAAAGAAAGCAAAAAAGTAAACATTTTTTGAGATTTCACACCTTTGCTGCATGGGAAAATCCAGATTGATGAGCTAAATTTCTTGCTATCTCACAGAGATCACAAGCAGTGAGCTTCCATACCTGAAAAAGTATCACTCTTTAAGTGACCTGACCTTGGATGTTTGGAAAAAATAGCAGGAATTGAAATCAAATAAACCTGTGCAGCAAAACTATATTCCAGAAACAAGGAGTTGTTGCTCAATGGAGACATCGCCAATCCAATCTGAGAAATAAATGTAATAGATAAGCATTAATCACTTTCACAGAAAATGAGAATAGTAATTCAAATAACAGAACTATAAAATAGAGCTTATTAACATTTGTAGGATAATCACCTGTGCAAGCATATAACAAAATTGTAAGGTACTTGATAACAAAAATAAAAATATATATATAAGGACACACTGTCAGCAATTATGTGTTAGGGGATCTTTTCAAAAGTTCTACTTATCAAGACAATGCAAACAGAGAATGACAAAAACACAATGTCTAATTAATGCTTCTATTACTTACACTTCCTTTCCCTCCAAAGCCTTTTCTGATTTTGACTTTTAAAAGGCTTCTAGCTGTTCTAAATTCTCAAATTACAAGATTATCAGAAAAAACAGTCAAGGTAAATTACCAAAGAAAAAGAAAATAAAAAAGGAAAAAAGAAAAGATGAGAAAAGTTGTACAAATGGAGGTAAACAGGCATCTCATAGGGAGGTAAAGAGAAGAACGTGAACTATACAATGTTTGACTAGACTAAACAACATTTGTTTTGACAAGCAACCATACAGGCAGATTAATCTTCCTACAATCCAAGAGGTTCATCAAATGTGACTCATCTTGAATGAGCATATCCTAAATATCTCATCCATCATTGGAAGCAAAAAATAAAAATTAAAAAAAATATATCCATATGCTAGATAGTTTTTTTTTTTTTTCTTTTTTTTTTGGGTCATTGAATGTGAACCATTGGCTAAACCACCATTTCCATGTCACTAATTAGACTTCCAAAGCATCGTCTGTCAATGATGGGCCCAACAAATGAACTTTCTAGGTCACCATAAGGGCCCCACCCATATAGTTTCTTGGCCAAGCAAAAAAATGTTGTGTTCAATGGGGCATCATAATTCTTTTGGGTGTGAAACGATGTCTGGCTGAGGAATTCAAAAAAATAAAAATAAAATCCCATTTGAAAGCATTTTGAGTTAGCATTAAAATGATTCCTTGATAATGTGATCCCTCCATGATTCTAGGAAGTTATTGCCAAAGTATGGTGGGTACAAGAATACAATGGGATTATAGTTTTGAGGTTTTTAACTGGCCTTCTAATTTGTTTAGAATTTGGTTAGGTCTTATTTTTATTTTATGCAAAAGTAGAAAAATGTGAGGGATTGCTTAGGTGAATTTTTTTAATGACTACAATTAGATTATATGGATAGTTGGGATTTTTCCATACTTATACATGCTTGTAGAGCCTACTTTGATGATAGTCAAACATAGAATTAGGCTTCTTCTTTTTCTTTTTTTTCTATTCTTAAGAGAGATTCTCTTCCTTTTGGAAGAGTGAATCTCAATTCTTGGTTGTGATGCTTAAGCAAATTATTGGGGTGCTAATGCACATCATGGTATGGATCTGGCATAAAAAATAATAATAATAAAAATTATATGATCCAATGGTTTCTTCCAAATGTGGAAGTTCATTTGCCTGATGAATGTGATCATTGCACTGTTTTCAAATGTTTGTAGATGCACAACTAATAAATGGGTGGAGCTATCAAACCATGAAAATGCACATATGGGTCTGTAAAAAGATATTCAACATGCTTCAATACAAAGTTCATGCAGAAAGTCGAGTTTGTCTGACAGTGTCCTTGATCGTGCATGTGCATGATCGAAGATCAATGTTGTTTGATGTTGGCCACAATTGTAATGAAAGAGGAATCGTAATGCACAAAATTATATTGCTTCATGATAGTCGAAGGTTGGCCTGGATTTTGATTTTGAAAATTTGATTTTGCTAGCCTAGGCCCAACCCATTGCCAAGCTTTGTTAAAAGGAGAACATTACATAGGATAGATGCCATTCACATATGAAAACTATCTTAATATGCTTTAACCCAAAAATCACAAGCTACTTATTGAGAAGTCATGAATTACAAATAAAATCAATGTCAAACAGACTGCTGATCAGAAACTATCCTTAAGAGAAAAAGCAAATTGCCTAAAACAATGGAAGATCTACCATACCTCAATTCCAACATTATGCAAGGCTTTCACCATTTGTCAGAACTAGCATAGCGGCCCATTGGAGTAAAGAAATTTATGGTAGAATAACCCCATGAATTGATCTTGGAGATTATAGTGTTCCAGAAAAATCAGAAACAACAACAAATTTCTCAAATAAGCAAGAGGCCCTTTAGATTGTTTTCAGGTTTCCCTCAATCAAAAGTTCCTGAGTTTTTCACTAATGTGCTAAGACTGCTCAAAGGGAGAAAAAAAAAAAGGAAGAAGAAGAAGAAGATTCAACAAAACCAGTATACTTATTTAAGGCAACATCAGGCCATGTGATTTTGAGCCAACAACCATACAATGGTGTGTGCTAATTAGTGAATGAGTTGGATTCATGAATGAATGGCATTTCTAAATTATCATGCTTATGAAATTTGGTGATTAGAATTTCTCCAAGGCTATCTTCCTACAATGGGCCCACATACAAGTCTCCTATTCATATTCTCCGTTTAATAGAAGAGAGTGACTTTCCTGCAACCCTTGTAACAGGTCTCCTTTGCATTGCCCCGAGGGCGTGCAGAATGAGAATTGATTAATGATAAACAGTTCTCTAGATTTTTCTTTATGAATGGGTGAATATTATTAGGGGGGAAAAAGCCAATTTGACACAAGGCCCCATCTTTTGCCAATTTGTTCACCCATTCATTAGCAGACCATTATGTGGTTGACAACAGCAGTCAGTGATTCAGATAAGCCTTTTGCTTCTTAGATGGGTGACAACGTCCAGTGATTCAGTAAGTCTTTTGCTTCTTCTAAGATGTTATTGAGAAATGTTTATGCCAACAAAAGAAAATTGTTTTGTAAACATACATGAAAGAAAAAATTTCCTACAGGGAATTGTATTCACAGTCAGAATTGTCTAATCACCACCTTCATTTTCTTGAAAATTTTCTCAACAGGTCCTACTGACTCTACAATTGGCACATTTGTACATCTATTTCAACTTTTTAAAACAGTGGTTCACACTATAGATGAGTCATAGCTCATAACCAAAAAGAAAAAAGGAAAAAAAAAGAAAGAAAAATGAATGAATGAATGAATGAATGAAAAGAAAATTAAAGGATGACTATGACCACCAATTTATGGCCAACATATGAACAGTTAAATGAGAAGTACTCAATTGCTTATTAAGTTGGGAAATGACCCCCTGGGCATTTAAGAAACCTACGATTATTGGGGAAATTGCTTATTAAGCAACAAATTAAGTATTAACTCAAACATATTTAGTGCTTAATAAGTGATTTTTAAGGATCACAAGTGCTCATTTCTTCAATGACAAACGGGCCCTAAATATTTGAAATAGGTGCAAACCTGATTTCCGTAGACTCCTTTGTTCAGGTTATGAAAGTTACATTCTAAAATCCACTTGTAATACCTGGAAGGATGCGACCATAAATAGACACACTCCAAGTTAGCAAACATACTAAGTGCTATAAGTAGTCCCTTACAAGCTAAGGGCAGTGTGCTTACTGTTTCTGAAGGGGAGACATTTCAACCCGGAGGATGTGCTCAATTTTTGGAGGCAAAGACTTCTCCACATCCTTGATAACTCTTCGAAGAATGTGAGGCCTCAATTCCTTGTGAAGATTAGCGAGCTAAAGAAAAACCCAGTAAACTTCAACTACATATGGAAACAAAATATACCACATGGAACTGAGAGTGCAAGGTAAGTGATAAAACCTCAATGTCATTAAAGGAGCTTAGATTCTTGTATTTTTCAACAAAATCATCTCTATTCTTGAATTTCTCTGGATCAAGGAAATGTAATAGAGCCTTATTACATAGCAACAACAAAGAGGTCAGCTGACACAAATATTATTGCACACATTCAAGAAATCAAACTAGCACCAAGAAATGCACTAAACAGAAACATGACATATAATCTCTCCTTAAATAGCACTAGAAAAGTATTGCTCCAAATATAAGCACGAAATGTAGAAAACAAAATGACTTGCAATTTAAGCAATCACATGGGAATACAAAATATGGACAAGTCTGAAAAAAATAAAATAAAAAAATAAAAATAAAAATCAACCGAATCCAATAGGGAAAAAAAGCCTCAATAATAACAGAGCTTGAATCAATGATTGAACATAGATCCAAATGAGTAATGAATCATGCATGATAAACAGAAGTTGAGGAGCTTGCAATGGCTTCATACCATACAAATTGTTAATTGCTAAGTTCTATAGTCATTATAAATTGAAACAAAAAAAAAGCACTAGAAAAACCCAAACAAAATAGTGGCTCATCATCTCCTTCACCTTGTCTGCGAAGGTATCAGCTGTGAGGGCTCTAATAATAAAAACATTGAAAAAACCCTAATAATAAGTCCCAAAACAGAAAAACCTTAATCGAAAGCCTGACCTAAATGTCGATCCATAAGAAAAATCAAAACAAAAATCCATAATCAAAACCCTAATAATAATTAAAAAAAATCCCTACCAATCAGAACTGATGGTGGACGATTGCAGGTGGAGATGTGTTTGGTTGTTGATGATGAGGGATGGGCGGCCTCTTATGATGGTAGCGGCTTTCGATGGAGGTTGGGCGGCCGTGCATTGACACATCCAAAACACCTCAAAGACCCTAAACCTGCCCCAATCAAGCCCTAAACCCCCAAAACCCCGCAAAATCGAGTAAAAAACCGATGAATCCACAACCAAAATATAACAGAAGATGAAGAAAATCCCGACCTCGGACCTCATTCTCGAGGCAGTTGAGCTCGACCCTGACGGGGTCGAAGCCATGGAGGAGGTTGATAAGATCATCAATGTGCACGTGCGATTGAGGAACCCTTCCTACGGCCCTTGAAGGAATCAGACGGCAGCAGAATCAACGGTCGGGATACATCGCATGAGGAGGACGGGATGGCGAGGAGATGGAGTCGTGGCGCCTGCATTGCTGGTGCTTGAATCCACCATCAGAGATCTGATCTGGTTTCTATATGTTCATGAAAGATCAAAACCCTAGAAATTGAGAGAGAGAGAGAGAGAGAGAGAGAGAGAGAGAGAGAGAGAGAGAGAGAGTCGAGGCAGGTACTCGGGGGCTGGGAACGAAACAAGGGAGTAAGGTTTATATATATATATATATATACACACACACACACACACACACACACACACACACATAGTGAAATGCATGGGCACCGTTTTACAAAGGGCCGCTGAAAGATGCACCTAGAGTGCCGAGTAAGCACGTTTTTGTTGTAGTGTCTGTCTTACTGGAATGCACCCCTTCTAGTTTGGTACCAAAGTAGAAAGTATGTGCACAATCGGTGAGAGTGGGTGTAAATGGTGGATCACAAGTAGGAGATTCTGATACATTATATGGAGTTTTACAGCATGAGTTAGATATCCACTGTTTATTTGAACCATGTAGCAGTGTCGACATGCTAATAATGAATCATAAATACAATTGTGATTTGCTTGGCATTTTGGATAGTTGATTTCTATGCAGTCTGAGCCTACTGCATTGTATGTAATTTTGAAATTTTTATTCCTAAACAGATGCCATTAATGCAATAAATGGAACAATCACTACTTATGGACAGGTAAGCTGTAATTTGATAGAAATTACTTGAAATGATGCTTGCTCTGGTTGCCAACATTTTCTTTTAATTTTTCTGTCATTAACTATAGTTTTTCAGATTGTAAATGCATGAATTCATGACTGCAAACTTGCATGCACTATAGTACACATGTATGCAAGTGCGAAGATATATCCTTGAATTGCCTGTTCTGTTTGAGGCCAGGCTACAAAATATGCATCTAGTGAGCAATATGTAGCTTCCATATTCATATTGACAAAAAAGCAAAACTGATAGATGTTGTATTTTGTTTGTTTCGGCAAGTAATGTAAAGCTTTCATGTCATACTAACAAATTGTAACCTTCAAATAATGCATTTGGAACAGACTGGAGCTGGGAAGACATACAGCTTGGAGGTGAAGTGATTAAATTGTATTCATGAATGGGTTGTTTAATGAGTCATCCTAAAAAAAAAAGTTATTGGTGTATTTTGAACTATTTTGCTTTCAATTCAGATGATATCTGGTAACATCCTCATGTTGAAGCAAGGCCCAAGTATGTCAGAGTGTGATGGACAGAAAAAAGGAATACTTTCTCGAGTTATAAATGGGCTTTTTGACTAATAGATGTTTGAACTTGTAAAATAGATCTAATAACAACAGTGGGCCATTCGTGCTACCCAACGAGATAAGGGTTGTGTTTTGGTGTGGAAGGCACATACTTTCTAAGTGTCCACTTGTAAGCTTCAAATGTTTCATTTTTTTCCCAAGTTCTATGAATCCCTTTTGTCTTTTTGTACATGACTAAAAAGGAGAATTGCCGAGCTAAAATTGATTTCCTTGGGTCTGTTTAATTTGTGACCCGTTGTTCTGAGTTAAGTCTTGAGTTTGATACCTTGCTTTTCAAATGTTATACTAATTGTATTCATCTGCTTTGCATTTTGATTTGGAGATGTATTCCATTTACTTATTAATATTTATTGCATGCTTGTTCTAGAGTTGTACGTTGGGGTGGTTCTTGCCAGGCAGAGAAAAGGACACTTAGTGATTGGGAGCGGCACACTGGTTCCAAATGGAAAAATTGGAAGGTTATTGTTAAAGTGAAAAGTTCAATGCAACCACCGCAGCAATGGGTTTGTGCTTTAGTAGATCCCTTTATTTTTCTAATAATACTCATGCTTCCCTCATGGTTTTGAGATGACAATAATTCAACCTCCCATTTTTTGTTTCAAATCATCAAGATAATTATCTTGATGATCAGAAAAATGCAGTCTTCTTTCATAAATAAAAACTTTGTTTTAGTATCTTACCTTATAAATTTTAGTTAAAGTCCAATTATCTAAGAGCTGAAACAAGTAGGTCATTTTTGTGCAGGCCTCTTTTTTCTTCCTAGAGAGATTCTACTTTCGTATGCATTTGGATGCTTGATCTAATTTAATTGTTGAACATTCATTTATCACTACTTGATAATGCTCCCAAATCAGATCGTTGTAGCTGCTTGTCTATTTATTCCATTCAGAATTGTAATTAGCAGGTATTCTCCTATCCTTAAGTTAACAGCATGGTAAAATTAATCCAAATATTTCTGACATCCAGAGATTTATGCAAACCATGAGAGTAATTAAAGGAGCACTGATTGTAGCATCAAGCTTACAGATCATCGTGAGTTACAATACCAGCTTTGGGAAAAAATTTCACGGTACTCCATAGCAGCACCTCATTCACTGAGGTTAATTTCGACATAAGCATTAAGGACTACATATGTTTGGGACTGTTTTCTAAGTCTCAGAAGTTTCTTTCTTTTCTTTCTTGATTTTATTTTTTAATTTGTACATGGTTGACAATATATATATATCTTGTTTCTCTCATGGTTAATTTTGTGAAACCGATGACATCCACCTTCTGTATAATATTTTCTAATAGAAATACTACTGGGCTCCATTGTACTGCTAGTAGATGTGCATGGTGCAATGCTTTACCTCTTGGTTTAACTTGTCCTGCTAACAATTACACTATCCTTTCTTATCGTCTTCAGCTTCTATTTGAGGTTGATCTTTTGACTTGTATACTGAGTTTAAATTTATTTTTCATTTTTTGTTCGATAAACCCCAATGCAACAACACATGGATTGCAATTTTTCATATGCTGGTCCGAAGACTCAAGTGAGGCTGACAATTGAATCTAAAAATATGTAAGTAAATATCTCACATCTCTATACTTTACATGTTTTTATATACTTTTTCTCAAATAGAGTGGAATGACCTAATAACCATTATCAGGGCCCATAAAACCATCCAGGTAGAATGTGGGGCCCAAACCTTTGATTGGACAGATTGTGGGACCTAATCCTATGTTGTATCAAAATGCTCAAACGTGTTAATTTAAGACTTTGTAAAAAGACAATAATGATACTGTGGGAGATATAGTTCTACTGCAAATCCATCAAATTGTCCATGCACCATGCAGAATGTCTGTAACATTGTTTACTTCCCGATTTTACCCAGTATATTTGTTTATTAATTTGTAATTTATTGTGTGTGCCCGGACATCAATTTGTGGTCTGATTGGGTTACTTGCTAGTGTTGGCTTATGGAATTCTATAAATGTTTGGTCTTTGGCAGTGAAACCATTGGCTGCCTCTTTCACCTACCAAAAGGTCTCTTGCATCTCAAGTCTTTGCTCCTTTATTGACATGTGGATAGGTCATATGCACGATGATCTTGATCATGTAGTAAAGAAGAATGGCCTGCGACTCGTTTGCCCTCCTCGAAACCTTTGTACCAACAATGGTAGATGTAATCTTTCTTTCTTGTACCTTTTTCAATCTCATTTTTGCACGATGATCGTACTTACACCATCTCATTTTGCCAGCTCTAACTTTCATCAATATTGAATGTGCTGAAGCTTATTGCGTTAGAATTTTTATTTTTATTTTTTATTTTTTTATTTTTAAGTGCGATAAGTTATCGAAAAAAACTCAATGTGCATGTAATCTATCATTGGACACTTGATTTATTTGCACGTTGCCATTCTTTCATCAAAACTTGGATGTTTTTCTATGCTTTCCAATAGACATTCTAGAATTGAGTGCAAGTGTTCCACGATCCTCAACACCGAAAGAGATTATATTTATAGTTTTTCCATGGCGGCTTTGCAAATGATTATGGGTAGCCTGTTGAGGATTTTTCTTTTTAAGATTTTAGCAATTTTTACCTCAGAAGCATGGAATTACTATTATATTTTGGCATGTAATGATTCTTGAACTACTAGCTGCTCGAGGGAGATGCTATGACTTGAATTTCTTTTAGTTCATCATGGTTCTTGTTTTTGGCTGTGCATGTAAGACCCGTATCTTAGACCGTACCGTTCCGTATATATCCATGGTCCTCCCGGTCTAATTTCGGCAACCTGCAATCTGTAATTGACATTTGCGCGTGACCCTGAGTCGCATCCTTTCGATCTGAGTCGGCTTGACCCAAGACTTGTACCAGAGCGACCGCGCTATCACCGTGATTCCAATGCCACGTCTCACGCGCCGAAGCGATACCCGGGCTAGGAGATGTGGGCCCACGTTCAGTTCGAGGAAAACACTGCGCATTGCAATTTTCAAGAGAATCTCTACCCTAAACATCACATCAATCCATTAATCAAGTTTAAGTACACAACCTTACCTAGCCATCCCTTTTTCACTAACAAGGCATGACACCCATTCCTTTTTCACCCAAAAGTCAACATGCATTATGCTCCCTCATCCTATCACCCCATCCATCACCACTCCTCTCTCTCTCATTCTCTCTCTCCATTCTCCCAAGCAACCCCACCATGAGAGACGTCCAAGCTATCTCCTAGAGAGGGGAGCTTGGTGTGGCCCACCTCCCTATCTTCCATCTCCATCGTCCAATCACCATCATCCTCTATTAAAGTGGTAGCTGAGGAGCTTAGCGTGCCATTGATCCAAGAAGAAGCAAGTAAGGTGGGTGATCTAACTATCGATTTTGTTATTTGAGGGTCCACATATGGTGGGACCCATCTTGATGTATGCTTTGTATTTAGGGAGGGCCCATACTGGCGGGGTCCCTCCCCTTCTTACCTATCTCTCTCTCTCTCTCGCTGACTCTCTCTCTCTCTTGATGAGTGGCCCACCCGATGTTGAATGTGTTTTATCTTGTTGCTGCCCATTTTTGGGCAGATCCTGGGTGAAAAAAATATAAATATCAGTCTGATCCAACCCATGGTGGACCATCACATGGGACCCACTTGATGCGTGTATTGTATCCATGCCATCCGTCCCTGGCCAGATGTGGACCCACCTTGAATGTGTGAGTTATATCAACACCATCCAGAGCATCCAGACTCTGGACGGTGGCCTTTTTACATTCCATGTATATTATGTATATTATAATATAATATATTATATTATATGATATTATATTATATTATATTATATTATATTATATTATATTACATTATATATAAGTATATACAGCAAGAGAGAGAGGGAAGTGGGGTGGCCCATGTACGTGGGACCCACCTGACGAACTGCCTGGCTCCACACCGTCCATCCATTGATCTGGCGAGCTTGTCTTACGCCACACCATCCCTGATGGACTCCATCCATCCCAACCATTCATCCATCTGCCCCACCTTGATGTGTTGTTTAACCCACGCAATCCATCCAAATTTCGTGGGACCCACCTTTATCATGATGTCTACAATGTCCAGATGGATCTGGACGGTGAGTTTGGGTAACTCCCTGCCATTGTACAGAGGCATATAATATATAATATAATATTATATTATATATAATATATAATATATTAATAATACTGTTTAGGTGGGCCACGTGTGTGGGAACCCACCTTGTATATATGTATTTTTCCCACAATGTCCATGCCTTGAAAGAGGGGCCCACTTGATGTTTTTATTTCATCCACACCGTCCAGATGAACTGAACGGTGCTAGACAGGTTGCACGGTGCTGTAGTGGGCCACCTTGATGTATCTGTTAGTCCAGCCATCCATCTGTGTGGGACCCACCTTACACGTGGGTTTGGGATGGAAGCAGATTGGCAGGAATACCTCACACCAGCCATTAACTGCTGTTTAACGTCAGCAGCATGGGTTCCACATGAGGCAAGTGTTATACCTACACCGTCCATCGGCGCTGGTTGCACTTGATACCTGCGTGCCATTTACCACCGTCCAGCAAGGGACGGTGGGGCCCTGATATGATGTATGTGCCTTGTCCACGTGTCCAGCATCTGGACAGTGGACTACTTTGATATATGTATTGCATACGTACCATCCATCCGTTTTTCGTATGATGTGGGACCCATCCACACGTGTGACACGTGTGGGTGGGACCCCTCGATGTATGTGTGTTATATCCACACTGTACATCTGTTCCTGGTCAGTGGGCCCTACTAAGATGTATGTGTTTTACGTTGGCTGTCCACCTCTAGCCACGTGGAGATCCCTGCAGCTAGACGCTGCCCCATTTTCATAATAATAATAATAATAATAATAATAAAATATAATAAACAATATTATATTATACTATATCTAGTGGGGCCCACTACTAGGACAGAATGGCTAGTAAATTTGCCGGTGTGGGATGTCAGCAAATCCCATGGACACCGCCATGGTATATGTGATATTCTGCACCATCCATTGTCTGGACGGTGGACCCACCAGTGATGTATTTGTCTCATCCACACCGTCCAGACTGTCTGGACGGTGCTGGACAATGTTTGGATGGTGCTGTGGACCCCACTTTGATGTATGTCCCATATCCACACTGTCCACAATGTTTGGATGGTGTTGGTTTACGTGGATAATGTTTGGATGTTGTTGATTTACTTGGAAAATGTTTGGATAGTACTGATCATCGTTAGTGGGCCATGTGCCTCATGGAATGTTAGTGTACAGTGATACACATGTTATACCTACAACTATTGAAATGATTTTGGTGTGGTCCTAGTCCACTTGAGGCCCATTGGTGCAACCCATCCATGAGGCCCATATGATGTGGCCCATTTGATGCATGTTGGGGCTCATCTGCTTGTATTCGAGGCCCATGGGTGAGGCCCAATGTGATGTATTCGAGGACCATAGGCAAGGCCTGATGTAATGTATTGATGGCCCATGTGATGGGGCCCACCCGTTGTGTGTTAAGGCCCATGAGTTGTAGCCCATTATGATGTATTTTCGGCCCATTAGTGCGGCCCATTGATGTGGCCCGCTTGTTGTATACGATGCCCATTGGTGCGGCCCAATGATGCGACCCACTGTGGTGTGTCTGTTATCCAGGCTGCTCTTTGGCTGGGCCGCTGGTAAGCCCAACTGTGATGAGTAGGCTCACTTGCTGTATGTGTAGGGCTCACATGTTGTGTATTTAAGGCCCATGATCAGGGTCCACCTGTGTATATGAGGTCCATTGGTGTGGCCCATTAATGTGGCTCACCTGTTGTATTTGAGGTCCACTGTGACGTGTATTAGGACCATGTGATACGGCCCACAGTGATGTGTATGTAGCCCTTATATGAGGTCCATTGCGATGTATATTAGGCCTTTGTGTGAGGCCACAGGCCCACTTTATATTTGGCTCTATGTGGGCCACTCCTTGGAGCAATGTTAGTTAAATGTCCACATTGATAGGCAATGATGGTTGAAGGTCCTCACTATGACCTTCACTTTGGCCCTTTTTTAGGCAAATTTTGATTGTCGTGACTAATTTGTCGATTCTGATTATCGATCGACCCAATTGTCGTGATCGATTTGCCGATTCTAATTATCGATTGATCTCGATTGTTGTGACTGATTTGCCAATTCTGATTATCGATCGATCCTGATTGTCGTAACCGATTTGTCGATTCTGATTATCGATCGACCCGATTGTCGTGATCGATTTGCCGATTCTAATTATCGATTGATCCCGATTGTTGTGACCGATTTTTCGATTCTGATTATCGATCGATCCCGATTGTCGTGACCGATTTGTCGATTCTGATTATTGATCAACCCGATTGTCATGACCGATTTGCCGATTCTAATTATCAATTGATCCGATTGTTGTGACTGATTTGCCGATTCTGATTATCGATCAATCCGATTGTCATGACCGATTTGTCGACTCTGATTATCAATCGATCCCAATTGTCGTGACCGATTTGTTGATTCAGATTATCGATCGACTCGATTGTCGTGACCGATTTGCCGATTCTGATTATCGATCGATCCGATTGTCGTGACCGATTTGCCAATTCTGATTATTGATCGATCCGATTGTCATGACCGCTTTATCGATTTTGATTATCTATCGAACCGATTGTCGTGGCCGATTTGTCGATTCTGATTATCGATCAATCCGATTGTCGTGACCGATTTTCCAACTCTGATTATTGATTGATCCGATTGTCGTGACTGATTTGCCGATTCTAATTATCGATCAATCCGATTGTCGTGACCGATTTGCCGATTTTGATTATCGATCGATCCGATTGTAGTGACTGATTTACTGACTCTGATTATCAATCGATCCCGATTGTTGTGACCGATTTGTCGACTCTGATTATCGATTGATCCCGTTTGTCATGACCGATTTACCGACACTAATTATCGATCAATCCCGATTATCGTGATCGATTTGCCGACTCTGATTATCGATCCATCTCAATTATCGTAACCGATTTGTTGACTCGGATTATCGATCGATCCCGATTATCGTGACCGATTTGGACTCTGATTATCGATCGATCCTGATTGTCGTCACCGATTTGCCAATTCGGATTATCGATCGATCCGATTGTCGTGACCGATTTGCCAATTTTGATTATCGATCGATCCGATTGTCGTGACCAATTTGTCAGGACCTATATGGAGTATATGCAACTCGTAGTTGAGGCCCATTGTGATATATGTGTATTAAGCTCTTGAGTGAGGCCCATGGTGTTGTATATTTAGCCCTTGTGTGAGATCATGGGCCCACTATATGTTAGGGTCTACGAGGGCCATTCCTCGGGAGCAATGTTGGTTAAATATCCACATTATCGAGGTCGATTGTCGATGCCGGTTATTGATACCAATTATGAGTATGTAACAGGATAGCATCATAATACATGTCACACGCATCATCTGCATGTTTGTTATGAGATGTGGTTGATCTTTACATACGTCATTGAGTATGTTGTTATGAAACTCCTTGATAGTCGAATGTTATCTCATATGAGCGCACAGTATGCGCATGATTGATGTATGACTGGATTGTATGACTCATGCATCTTGCATTGTGTGCCCTAGCAACATCAGGGTCGTAGCCTCCACAGGCATATTGTGGATGGTCAGACGGGACACTGAAAATTTGTTCTAGCATCGGGCTGCCATAAATGGCCCTGGCTGAAAATTCCTAAACTCTCTTGGTACCAGAGGACGCCCCAATGTCGAGACCAAGTGGATACATGAGCGCCCGAGTGCCGAACACCAGGAGGCCGCGTCTCCCACTATGTCATGGTCGGTTGAGAGGGGTTGTGGCCTTACCCGCCCGAGTGTAGGGGGCAATGCTAGGCTGAGTTTGACCAGCTCGTGAATGGGTCCGTTATCGACGTGCCGGATAGGTATTGACAGACTATTGGTTAGGTGGATAGTGAGGTTTCTTACGCTCACTTGGACTATGCTACTAGGAGAGGGGCAGTGCCATTTAGAGTGTACTAAACCCTGGTGATGATCCTAGAGAGGAACCGTACTGATATTTGGACTTATTGAGCAGGAGTTGCATACTTATTCATTCATTCATTCACTATCCACTCGGGCTGGTAGTGCACAACTAATTATTGTGTACCTTCGTATGGTCAGGATTTCGGTTGGGTGCGCGACTAACCTAAGATCAGGAGTCTACCACATTGAGTCTGACTATCCAAAATTAGGTATGAGACTGGTTTGGATAGAAGTCCCTTGTGATGGACCCCATAGTAGCCTACGATACTATGTACTATCATCCCAACTTCACACTCTAGCATAGTCATTCCATTTGTACTGCATATTACATTACATTCGTGGTATATGACATTTTGGGTTACCTGTGTTTCTGCATTTATATGGTTTAGTTAAGGCATCTGATATTTGACTCTTTATGACTCCTCATTTGTATAGTTGATTTGTATCGTGTATTCTGATATTGTTCCTCATTTGTATAGTTGATTTGTATCGCGTATTCTGATATTGTTCCTCATTTGTATAGTTGATCTGTATTGCGTATTCTGATATTGTTTCACTCATGGACTTGTATTTTACTTACTCTGATAACGTATGATTCATGACCTAGCGCCTATTTCGACATTGTATAATTATGACATTGCGTTGAATACTTGGCACGTACCTTATGCACACACTTACACCACTCTTTAAGCTTTCTATAAGCTTATGCACGATAGATGCGTACAGGTGATGTTAGGTTGCAGCAGTGTTGAGCTTGGAGCGTGCAGCGGTCTTCTGGAGCTTGATTTTCGATTTATGTTTTTTCCTTTCAGCATTGTACTCAAATGATTATATTAGTGGATATGTGATGATGATGTTGCCTTTGTGAAATGGGTAATCTTATGGTTATACTTATTACGAGTTAAATGTTCAAAAAAAAAATCCTCCTTGTAGGATCCCAGGATCGGAATCTGGCGTCTGAACGCTAAGAGTCGAGAATGGGGTACTATGGAGGCTGTTAGCACCGGATTCGGCGATCGGGATTCATGTGAATCCGATTTCTGGGTTTGGGGCATGACAGTGCAACACATAAAAAGTATAGTTTATTTTACATGCTTATTTTGGAGGGAAGTTACAAATATTTTACATGTTGATCTGATGTATGAAAATAGAGCGAAAATGGTTATGTAGGGAACACACAAAATTAGTCGGATTGAGGTTACTAAACCCCGATTAATTTCTATACACTTGCTCTCAACAATATTGATTTTCCTTTTTCAATTTTATTTTTATTTTTTAATTTCACTAACAAGTCATGCCTTTAACCAGACGTCTCCTATTTTTGCACATGTACATTGTTGAATTGTTGAGTAAGATACAAATGTTGGTAATGGATGATGTAATGACACACGTTCAAGAATGTCTTCCTTTCTTATTTTCATTTTTTTGGAAAAAACTTATCTAACTATTTTTTGATGGACTAGATAATCCATCCGTTCTACCACTCATGTCCCATCTTGAATGGATGAAGTAATGGATGTGAGGCTTGGTAATAAAATTCAACTTTTTAATTTTCTTCTTGTGATTAGTATCATTCTTTGGGAAAAACTTATTTAAACTATTTTTCCATTGCAAGGGCCAGGTGAAACTAGCACCAAGACTACAATACACCAGCAAGCTGATGTAAGTGTAGAAGGTATATATTTTGAAGTGGAATAAACATGCTAGCTTCTATAAGTAGGCACCATGGATGTTTTTCTTTTTCTTGTGCATGTCAAGTCTATATATGCAAAGGTCATAGAAATCATGAATTCATGATTAATTGATTTTCCTTATCTTAAGGCATTTAGGAATTATCTAGTAGAATCTTTCTGCGAAGAAAATTCTATTTTCATTTTTGTTCTTAGAAACTTGTTGAGTTAGACTCATCATGATGCCTAGTAATTATTAAAGAAAACCATAATTAATCTTTATCTTTTATTTTTTTATTACTATTTATGTTCTACTCATGTAGCTTCCACATATTTCTATTTGTCCCAATGTGTTTATGCACCCCGTATAATTAATATTTGTATAATAATGTTTTTAATTGAAAGTCATATTAGATAAAAAGATACATGTCTAAATAATTCAACTTGGAAGGAGCTATATTTTCACTACACCAAATGTGGATTTCTCCTATGATTTTGAGTTATGATTTTGGGGGTTTTATGTTCATTATTATTCTATCAAAGAAGGCCATGGAAAGTTGTGGAAATGTCATTTTCTAGGAAATAGGAAAGCATGCAATAGTGGAAATGTCATTTCCTCAATTTACATTTCTGCAAATCCAAACAGGCCCTAAAAGTAGCCGCTGCTCTTCCAAATGTTGAAATAAACAAAAACGAGAAGTCCAAGAATTCAGCTTATGGTGGCCCTTGGATCTGCATCAAAATTATCTTAGTACACACATGTCCTTTGACATTTGAGTTACACATGTTTACCATTTCCTTTATTGGTACTCTCATGTCCTTTGATAATGCCTGTCTTCTGTGTTTGTTCTGTGTTTTTGTTTTTAACCTGTTGAGAGGGGTATTTGCAGGCTATCAGTTAACTGGCTTGTGCCAAAACAGGTTGGATGAATGTTGACATTGATAAAATCATGTGCGAGACATGTGGAAAGCAACTCAATTTTACTTTGTTGGCGTCTTGGACAGTCTGAAGGTCAAATTCCTGTCTTAAATTGCTTTAATCCTATTTGCTACGTCTAAAGTTCTATTGCTTTAATCCCATCTTCTAATTTGGGAACATGTATCCACTCTTCTAATTCTCAGTTTCTTTAATAGAAGCTCCTAAACAGGATTGCTATGTTTCCCTGTTATTTGAAGATGCACTTGTTTGTTCCTTGATTACTGTTTTTGTTTTCTCCACTAGAATGCAGGATGATTTTATGAATGGATAGGAGCAGGACTAACTAGTGTCAAAATAGTAGGATTCAACAATGAAACCCTTGACTTGGCATCTACTAGATGGATCTACAAGGTAACCACAGAGATTGTGTACAACCATTTAGTTTTTGTTATTGTAAATAGCTCCCATTTGTTATTACTTGAGAGGACATATACAATTCACGAAGATTATTCTACTCTTCTATTAGGCGAAAGCTCTTGATTTGGAGAAAATTGTGCTTCAAACAGTAGCAGAAGTTGCAGAGGACTGGAGAATAGATGATATAAGCGGGCTCTTGGGTCGTTGTAATTTTAAAGCCAACATGCTTGACAGAAAAGTCTCACTTTTGAGTGGTGATGAGAAGGTATGTGAAATGTCTTCTACCATGCTATTTTTTATTTTGTCTGTTTGGCTATATCAGGCTATGTGGCTGCATGGAAAGTTGTATTGCTATAAAAATTAATAGCATGGAAAATGGACATTCATGTGCATTTGTAGTCTGAAAACATTAAATAGACCGTTAACTATTTTATTGGTATTGTGCTGATTAGTCTTGATGACTTTTAAATGGGTGAAACATGCACGCACATGTTTAATCATTGATTGATTATGATATTATTAAACAATCGTGTGAATTATTTTTTGAATGACTATTAGGTGTAAGACTAAAAAAAATACAAACAAATCTAATAAAAAAAATTTAATTCGCAGATATTTTAGCGACGGACCAAATCTGTCGCTAATTTCTAAACGTTTACAATGGACGACGGATTTGAGGTACGTCGCACTCCTCATATTAGTGACAGACCTTATCCGTCACCAATATTTTAAATGATGAATAATTCGGGTGGTTTTTTCTGAATTTCAGCGACGAATTTTTTATTTTTTACGACGGATCTTATCCGTCTGTACTCTGCGACGGACCTTATCCATCGCAGATTAAACGACGGATTTTATCTGTTGCAAAAAAATGACCCAGTAAACAACGACAGATGCAATCAATCATTTTTTTGGTTTTACGACAAATTTGGTTCGTCGCAAATCCGCGATTTTGGCATAGTGCAATCTAGCGATCCTAACCCAGTCCAGTCTTCGTGCCACAAGCTGCAGTTCCCCTAGCCCACTTTCCACTGCACGCTAGCATCAAGTAGGGGGAGTAGCATTATGATACTCTTCCAGAGAAGGGAACAGAATGACCAGTCACACCCATGCTTAGCTCGCATGAACGATACTCTGGGGCTGTCTTCCTTGCCGTATTTCACGGCCCACACTAACTTCGGACGAAGAGCTAACATGACCTCCAATTTTTTAATACTCCAACCCCCTTTGTTCTTCGGCCTAGCAATCTTCTTCCTGTTGATCCAGTGCAGTTTTCTCTTTCCCTCTGACCAACCCCAGAAGAAATTGTCAAATCCCTTTTCTATCTCTATGAGGGTCTGCGCATGTAGCGAAGTTGCTCCCATGGTGTGGACCGGGATGCCACTAAGCACATGATTTATCAGGATCATTGTGCACACCTGGGAGAGGCATCTAGCATTCCAGCCTTTAATTCACGCCATGATCTTATCCAAAATAGACTGAAAAAATGCTTTCCTGGCCTTACCTTTAAATATCGACACCCCTATGTAGGTAGGCCCTACGACACACTTGGAGATTCCCAAAATCCCCTGTATGGCTCTCACTCTTCCAAGGGGGAGCTTGGCTAAGCAATGAAAGCTACTCTTCATCTTGTTGACTTTCTTACCCAAAGAGGCTTGGTACGTCGTGAGGAATTCATTCACCACTCTTAGAGAAGCACTTCCATCATTGAGGAACATTAAAGTGTCATTTGCGTAAAGCAGGTGTGATATGATAGGGTATCCTTGTTTAACCATGAAAGCCTGGCAAAGTCCTCGACCTACGATTGACTTAAGCCCCCTACTGAGGACCTCTGCAGCCAAAATGAAGAGACTGGGAGAAAACAGGTCCCCTTGTCTCAACCCTCTCGAAGACTTAAAGAAGCATGCAGCTTCTCCATTAATCAGAACTAAGAACTAGTTGTTGTCCCTACATTTTTCAACCAGACTGATCCATCTATTGGTAAATCTAAACCGCATAAGGACCTGCTTGAGGAACCCCCAATCCATCATGTCATAGGCCTTCTCCATATCCAGTTTAAGTGTTATGTTATCACCTCAGATCTTTCTATCAATCTCCCTAAAGACCTCCTAAGCGAGATTGATGTTTTCAGCTATAGAACGATCTTCGATGAAGGCCCCTTGTTCAGGGGAGATGATCTTGGGAAGCACTCTAGATACTCTGGTAGCAATGATCTTAGAGAAGACTTTAAAGACACGGTTACAAAGGATGATGGGCTTGAAGTCCGAGAAGGTCACTGGGGCAAACAATTTTGAGATGAGGCAGATCAGGGAAGCTGAGAAGGCCCTTGGGATGCTCCCTCCTTAGAATAGGTAGACCGCTACTTTATGCAGATCCTAGCCCATAATGTGCCAGCAATCCACGTAGAAAGCTCCCGAAAATCCTTTAGGCCCCTGCACCCCATCGTTAGGGAGTGAGCGCGCGACCTATTTAACTTCTTCCATGGAGGGATTCGCCACCAGATCCACGTTTTCCTCATTTGTCAAGAGTTGAGGGATGGCATACAAGAGGTCAGCATGAGGTGACAACTCCTCCACTTGAAACAAGGCCGAGAAGAACTTAACTACCTCTTCTTTGATAGTCTGGGGATCCGACGTCTTTTGCCCATGGGCTAGCTAGATCTCCACTATTTTGACTTTCCTCAACCGCTCGGTAGTTGCTAGGTGAAAATTTTTCATATTTATGTCCCCCTCTTCTAGCCAGCTATTTCAAGACTTTTATTTCCAGAATATCTCTTCCATGAGCACCATCTGGAGGTGGTGTTGTCTCGTTACTTTGCATTCCTGATGGATTTGTTCTTCAGGGGATGCCTGCATCCTTCTCTCTAGCCTTTCCAGGGATTCTTTAGCCAGCTTGACTTTCTGAAACACGTTCCCAAGCACCTCTTTGTTCCAAGCCTTGAGCGAGTTCTTGACTTTCCTTAGTTTCAGTAACACATTAGTCATGGGTTGAGGCGAAGCTTCCTCGTCCCATGCTACCTTGACCACTTGAGAGAAGGACTCATGCATCAACCACATTCTCTGGAACCTGAAAGGCATGGGGCTAATGGGATAAGCTCAGGGGAATGCCATTAGTAGAGGAGCATGGTTCAAGGAAACACGCAGAAGGTGTTCAACCTTAAAACAAGGAAAATGGTTTACCTAATCTGCACTACAAAGGACCTTGTCCATTCTCTCCCATACCTGAGTATTGCCTTCTTAATTATTGCACCAGGTAAATCTATTTCCTGAGAACCCTGCATCTAAAAGCCTTGCATCGTTAATAGCATTCGTAAATTCTAAGGAGCTAGCATGGTCTGAGGTTCTGCTACCCTGTCTCTCCGAGCTTTCCACCATAGCATTGAAGTCACCAACAACTGCCAACGGCCCAGATGGACGTGTGGATTTTAAATATACAACCATTAACAATCCAGTTTGTTTTCTGTCACATAAAATGTGTGCGGGCATGCTAGAATTGATAAAATGGCTTGATCCAAGTGTTCACAACCCCAAGTGTAGGATTGCGATGTAGTAATAACTTGGTAAGACCGGGGTTGAATCCATATAAAATTACCTTATACGTATTTTGAATTAACTAGAATTAAAAATCTAAAAGTTTAAAGGGAAATTGTTGTGAATTAAATCTATCAAAATAATGAAAACTAAAACACTAAGGATCCACTTGTAGTTATTATGATGTTACTTTACTTGATTCAAAAATAATACAATTGGAATCAAAGTCCTATTTTATCCAGCCAGATGATGGAGCAATTAAAATGTAATGTGGTGTTGAACTTTATTAGATTAGTTCACACACGAAGCACCAACCCCATTATCATAGGGAATTCATACATCAACCATACCCATAGGCGATGATGGATTGCGAATTTTACAGATCACACAATTGCAAAAAAAAGATAAGAATATATTAAAAGCTTCCCCAGCATCTATTGTAATTTCAGTCATAATAAATCATAGAAAACTAAAAATATTCTTTCATTCAAACTAATACTCAATCAAAGTTCAAAATAAACATGAATCAAAGTAAAATAATCATCAAACTAAACTACAAGCTTCACCTCTTAGCTCTAGCTAAGAGATTAGCTAACCAAAGATATGGTTAAGTTAAAACTCTTAAAGAAAAATATGAAAAACAAACTAGAGCAGAACCCAAATATATAGGCTTGACTCTACTCCTCTAGCTCTAATTCATACTTAGAATCTCTTGGAGAACCCTAATATATAGGCTTTGTCCAGCTAACTTTGGAAACAACCTTAAATTTACGCACTGCGTAACCATCGAAGGTGCAAAACCGAGTTGGATTCGAATTTGAAAAATGCACACCTTTTAGCACTACGTAGCCTTGGATATCATCAAAAAAGCTTCGATGTCATCAAAAATGGTCTAGAACGGTCCAGCGAATTAATCTTAAAAATCTCAAAATTCTTGATGTCATCAAACTGGCTTCAATAACATTGAACCTTATCTTCGATGGAATTGAAGAGTCTTCAATGGAATTGAAAATTTGCACCCAATAGTCCAACAACCAAACTTGATTTTTCATAAAATTTTTGATGTGATTGACCTTCCTTCGATGGCATCGAACACTTACTTCGATAACATCGAAGTGTGTTCGATGTCATCGAACACTTACTTCGATAACATCGAAGTGTGTTCGATGTCATCGAACAGTCGAGTTTAGCAACTTCTGAATTCTACACTTTACAAACTCGATTTTCTTCCTTCTTCTCTTAATTTACTTGGATCTTGGACTCTTGAAATGTTCAATCATGGTCTGCAAAGATCTATCATTGCCTTAGTAATTGTTGAGCATCAATTCCAATGCTTTTAGCATCTTTTTCACCTAAAGCTCTCGAAATCACATCACAAAACAAACATGCATAAATATGTCAATTAATTATTATCATGTTCATAAAACTAAGGTATAATGAGGGAAATATGCAATATTTGACACTCAATATAACCCCCCCCCCCCCCCCCCCCAGCATTTTCTTAGTTTCGAGCAAAACATGCGTGAAGCAAACTTTCAGATTCTTAATTTTCAAACCTCCTTATGAAAACAACCTTCTATGCAGTCGAATATGAATGAGTAAGAATCAAAGATGAAAGAGTGGTAATTTGAAAATCTAGAGCCGAATCTCATGAGTAAACAATTGAATTAAGTCTTCTTATATCAATTAACTAATAGAATGGGTTCAAACATCAAGTTTCTAATTTTCTCAGTGAGTCCTAACTCACTTTCCATAGAAGATAACTATCGTTTCATAACATCAGCCATGCTCATCACCTTAAGGTGGACAGATCAACACAAAAACTTATTTTCAACCTATCCCTTTTCTCTTCTTTCTCAAGCTTTTGGATTTTATATCGATGGCCCTTTTCCATGTTATTTTCAATCTTTTCCTTCCTTTTCATTGAAATTTCATTAAAACACACACACACACACAGACACACACACACACACACATATGGCCTTTTTGTTAATTTAACTATTTCCTAACTGGTTCTTTTCTTCCTTTTCATTATTTTTAAGGTAGATAAGTATCTCCAGACTTGGTTCGTAATACTTTTTAGTGGTATACATGCTGAGATCAGAAATTCTAGTATTATTCACAAAAAACAAATTAAGTGGGAAATTTGAATTAGATTCAATTGATATTTAAACTTTCTATTAGTTAAATCGTTGAGAGAACTTAGCCAATAGTTTACTTAGTTGATCAATCTCCAAAAAATAAAAAAGTCAGCTCTATAACTTATCATAGTACTCAAAATATGCTTAATTTCACAGATTTTCACTTTCTAAATGAGTTTTGAAATTGAAAATTCAAAATTTTCAAAGATTTTTGCTCAAGAACTAGGAAAACATAGATTAGTCTACATAATCTCACCCCGAACCTAAATTCTACATTATCCTCAATGTAAAAGATGTAACAATCAATGCATATGAGACAACGAAAATAAAAAAGGAGTTATAGGAAGATCATACCTGAAGAAGGAGAATTGAAGCAGTTACAAAGTTCTCAACATTTAAAGGAATTAGCACGAAAACTTAAAAAGCTAAAACAACAATCTTAATTCTAAATTTTAGGAAAGCAACAAACCTAAGTTCTCTCAAGTATTTGAACAAATATGCATCATCCCAGATAAACATGCATACCTCAGCGTAAAAAAATTTCTTATCTTGTGCAGTCCAATGTGTTGGGGTGAAACCTATGGCAAGATAATTTGCAATATCAGCAAACCAAGGTAATTGGTAAAGTTTAAAAAATATTATTTATCAGGGAACATGTCGTTTATTAGTGTCGGTCACTATATTCTCTACCCTCTTTTTATCGCATATTTTAATATCGAACTCTTAGAGTAGGAGTATCCATCTTATCAAATGAGGCTTGGTATCCTTCTTAAAAAGAAGGTATTTAAGCGCCGCATAACCATTATCGATATTGATGTTGGATCCGATCAAGTATAACCTAAATTTGTCCAAAGAGAACACTATGGCTAAGAGTTCCTTCTTCGTAGTAAAGTAGTTCACTTGGGCAGAATTTAGAGTTCTACTCACGTAGTAAATCACATAGGGCTTCTTCTCATTTCTTTGGCCAAACACCGCCCCAATAGCATAGTCAAATGCATCGCACATAATCTTAAAAAGAATATTCTAATTAGGCAGTTGCATGATAGGAGTAGTGGTCAACATAGCCTTGAGCTTAAAGAAAGCTCCCTACCATTTTTCACTCCACTCATATGGAACATCCTTTTGGAGGAGATTGCATAAAGGATGAGAGAGATGACTAAAGCCCTTAATGAATCTTTGGTAAAACCTAACATGTCCTAAGAAGAAATGCACATCACGTATGCTTTTGGGTGGAGGTAGGTTAGAGATTAAGTCAATTTTAGTCTTGTCTACCACGATTCCTTTGGATGAAATTATGTGTCCAAGAACTATTCCCTTGGAAACCATGAAATGATATTTTTTCCAATTTAGCACAAGATTTTTTTTCTTCACATCTCCTTAGCACATGTTTAAGATTTTTAAGGCATTTACTGAATGATGGACTGAAGATAGAGAAATCATCCATGAAAACCTCTAGATATTGCCTGACTATGTCAGAAAAATGCTCAACATACATTGCTAAAATGTGGTAGGGGCATTACACATCCAAATGGCATCCTTCGGTAAGAAAAGGTGTCAAAGGGACATATGAATGTTGTCTTCTCTTGATCTTCAAGGGCTATCTCTATCTGATTATAGCCCGAATACCCGTCTAGGAAACAATAGTAAGAGTGACCAGTTAACCTTTCAATATTTTATCAATGAAAGGTAAAGGAAAGTGATCTTTCCTTGTGACGGTATTCAATATTCTGTAGTCAATGCACATCATCCAACTAGTAGTGACTCTAATTGGCACAAGTTCATTATTGACGTTGCCTACAATGGTGATTTTGGAATTCTTAAGAACCACCTATATTAGACTTACCCATTGACTGTCGAATATAGCATATATGATACCCACATCCAACAATTTAAGTACCTCAACCTTAACCACTTCCTTCATGTTTGGATTTTAGTAGCGTTGTGGTTGTTGGGAGGTTTTTGCATTATCCTTAAGATGAATGCGGTGAGTATAAATTACAGGGTCAATTCCCTTAAGGTCTGCAATAGACCATCCAAGGGCTCCCTTATATTCTTTTAGAATAGCAATAAGCATACTCTGTTGTTCTTTCTCAATATGGGAAGAAGTCACCACTGAGTATGTCTCATCTTAACCTAAGTATATATATTTGAGATCAACAGGCAATGGATTTAGGCCAAGCTTTGGTGCTTTGAAACTAAATAATAGAGGCATTGTATCAGTTTGGGGCAAAGTCTCAAATTGTGGCCTCAACCGGTTAATTTCAAGTACCAGCGTTGCATCAAGTAAGGCATCCATCTCCTTAATCATATCATCATCTAAATTAAGGGAGTGGGCTAAGCACGTCTCCAAAGTGTCAGAGTATAGAGTCAAAAGTTGTAACACCCCGGTTCCTGAAACCCAAGTACAATACTCATTTTTCAAAAACCTGAGTATTAACCTTTAACGATGGCTCAAATTTCACGTACACTTATTTCACGTATATTTTTTTTATCAGAGTTTTCAAGTACCAGCGTTGCATCAAACAATTAAGTATAAGAGGGAGTTCAAATATACAAAACCAATTATTTCAAGCAGTTACCCAAAAACTTGTACAAACCAATGTCTCATAACTAAATAATAAAAGTGTAACATCTCGAAAAAATTCGTACAAAGACCCGAGTACCACCTCAGGTAGAAATCACTAAGGACCAAATTTCTTTAGAAATTAGATGTTGATTAATTAGGTGCTAAACTAGATTATATGTGAAATTAACACTAATCACTTTAAATACAATCTGTATGACCCAAAATCTACAGGATCGCTAATGCTACATTGCCTAAAAACTTAGGATCCATCTCAAAACCCAGTTGCTCTTGGGAGCGCATCGAAACTCCATATCGGACCTGGACCATGCGTCGAAAGTTCGATTTCCCCAAATCTATATGGTTATGACCGCCTTGCTGGACTTGGCAACTATCTTGAAAATCAAGTCCTAAAGGTATCCACAAACGCATAACATGAGCCCGGAGCGAAGTGTGTGAGAAACGCGAATATCTTTAGGAAATGAACTCAAACTTAAGTGAATTGAGTCGTTTGCTTGCAATCTGAATCTAAGGATTCAGACCGTTAGATCCTGACCCTAATACACCCTCGGATTAGGGAAATTTCCCAACACATGTCAGTGTACTTGTGACCCTGATCGAGTGTCGATGACCGTTGAACTGAAACTGACCCTCCGCGGTCGTTTTGTAGATCCAATCGGACCGAAAAACTTAAATTAACCAAAATCCAACGGCATGGGACTTTCTTAGGACCATATGCAGAAAAGGGGCCTCTAGATATGCTCCGTTGGATCAAAACAACCAACTTTTGGCTATAACCTAAGTATACCACAACCCTAGGGCCAATCTCATCGGTTTTGGGCCTATATAAGGGCCTTAAACCCTCTCTCTCCCATTCCATACGAATTTACAAAACCCTAGGAGAGAAGAGAGTAAAGAAAGAAGGAAAGAGAGAGAAAGTGAGAGAGAAAGTGGGAGAGTTCCTGGGATTCAACCCCATCACTCCACGTGCTGAATCAGTCTGTCTATATCGCTATCCTGGCGATTCTGACTCCATTCTTGGGTAAGAAATCATATCCCTAATCTGTTTTAGATATTCAAATAGAGTAAATGGTGAAATAGTTAACCTAGCTAACCTATTTCATGTTGTAGGTTGCCGTCGTGTTGTAGACAAAGACTTAGGGTTTAAACTGAGTTCGTTACGAGTCTACCGGTGAAAGATGCAGACTATAAATGTTTAGGTTATGGTTTTCCAGGCTTTCAATGTCAGTAATGATTTATGACTAACTTGATTGTTGTCACATGTGCGTAGATACGACGTTTTCCATATACTATATATATATATATGTGTGTGTGTGTGTGTAGACTATGTTGATTTTAATGCATTCCACGTATTTGTTTAAATGATTGAATGGGTATGAAATTATGATTTATGCTTGCCATGTTCATTGACTGAGAATACTTGATTGTTGTATGTATGGTGAACCCTTTGTAAAGGGATTATAATACCCATTATAACTACTTTATTACAAGTATATGATATGTGTAGCCTAAGTGTTTGATAAAATGCCTGAATGTGAAAATGCTTGTTGAAACGCATGTAATGAGGGTGTTGAGATAGGATTCTTAATTCCCTTAACTATGGTTATAGTATCCTTTATATAACCTATCTTACTACTATGTGAGTTAAGGATGAAATGCCTGTGTACGGTAACATGTGTAATATGTGTTGTGTCGAATTGCTTAAGTAAGATCTATATTTGATTTTAGTTGTCACGTGATGTCTTTGGCTACTACATGCGTGTACAATTACTTAGGATGTGTCTGGGGCTACGATGTAGTCCAGGCAATCGGTAATGATTTCTAAATTAGTAGCCGAGGTCGTTTCGCCACACCAGATAGGTTCGAGGAATCCGAGTTGTACACTGCTAGTCGTGTAACACCTGGTCCATTCGGTACTATTTTCCATGTTTATGATGATTGAAGCCCTTAGCTAGACATGGATTGATCATTCATAGTACACACCCAACTGACCGGAACCCCAAGACCTCGAAACTTATCTTATATTGACCGCCCCATCACCGCGATCGTGGAGGTACCACCCGTGCATCGGTATGATACTCCGTTAGTGAGATATGCCGTGAAGAATAATAAATATATCATGTGCGCATGGCACCATGTATTTTATTCCACACATGTGCACAACACATGTCATGCACACATGTACATGCCACACATGGGTGAGAGAATCTCTACCCATGTGTGTGATGTCACATACCCATACCTCTTCTCTCTCATGTGCATGAAAAGTCAACCTTTCTCCATGCCATATACTATGCATGACATCACCACACCATGCCATCCCATGCTCCTTTAATCCACCATTAATTACAAAGCATGAATTAAGTACCATAATCCTAGCCTAAGATAATATTAATCACATTAGCTTAACTTAACCAAAAATTTTATCCATTTCTTTATAAATACCCCTCCACCCTTTAACATTTCACCATTTTTCCATGAGAGAGAGAGAGAGGAGTGATCTTGGTGGGCCATCAACTCCATCAATCCCATACCTTCCATCCATCTCAACCATTAATTTCATCCATTCCATCCATCTCAACCATCCATCTAATTCATCAAGGTGAGTACACCCACTCCACTCTTGGTTTGTTTTTTTTTTAATTATTTGTATGATTATTAGTGGAAATGATTTGAGAATAATGATGTGATCAATGGTGTGGATACATAAGAGAGTACATGTAAATAATAATAATTAATACTTGAGATGATATGATGATAAGGATGTAATTAATGGTATGGATGCATGGAAAAAAATAAAAATAAAACTAATAAAAATAATAATTTATTATAGGCTTTATGTGGGACCCATTGATAGTGGGCCCCACCAGAATTTTGTAGCCATCCAAACTGTTCAAGTATGGCAATTTGGTTAGCCACAGGCTCACACATGCACACGTGCATACACACCAAAAAAAAAAAAAGGCAGGCGTTTGGACGCCTGTCGCCGTTTGAAAGAAAAAGAAGGGTAGAGGTGTGCGTCCATAATGGGCCCCACCCATGATATATGTATTAAATCCATGCCGTCCATTCAATTTTTCAGATCATTTTACGCGTTGAGCCAAAAAAATAAAGTCAATCCATTTCTTTGGTAGGCCACACCATCAAAAATCATGTGAAGATATACTAAAACATAAAAAAGTACTTGCTGGGGCCCAATTGAAATTTTTATGCATTTGAAACTTGGATTGGACGCTCCACCATGTGGGACACACACAACAGATGGACTAGATCGTCCTGTTGTGGGCCCCATCTATGAGAAACAAAAAAAAAACACAAAAAAAAAAAAACAAAACAACGTTGACGCTGCAGCATGCAGCGTCTCTTTTGACGTTGGAAAGAGGTGGCCCCACCACAGGCCTTAGCTTGATGTATGTCGAACATCAGCACCGTGAATTTGATGGGTCCCCTCTTAAAAATGGGTCACGCCAAAAATTAACCGTACAAAGAACCCAGGTGGCCCACACCATCTAAAATAATGTGCAGACATGGCTAAAACATATAAAAGCACTTGCTGGGCCCCATCTGAAATTTGGATGCATCTGAAACTTGGACTGTCCCCTCCATCAAGTGGGACACACACAATAGATGGACTGGATCATCCTTTTGTGGGCCCTATATATGTAAAAATAAAAAATAAACAAAAAATAAAACACAACAGCGGTGAAGCTGTTGCTGCCAGCGTCTCTTCTGACGCTGGAAGGAGGTGGGCCCCACTATAGGCCCCACCTTAATGTATGTCGAACATCAGCACCCTGCATTTGATGGGTCCTATTTAAAAATAGGTCACCCCCAAATTTCAGCTGTACACAGAACTCAGGCGGCCCACACCATAAATAAATATATATTAATAATAAATAATAATTACAAAAAAAAAAGATTTGGATCAATCTGATCATGAGGTATGTGTTATATCCAAACCGTCCATCCATTTGGCAAGTTTGTCTTAAGACTTGAGGAAAAAAAAAAAAACAAAAAGAGATAGATCTAACTATCAAGTGGGCCACACTACAAAAGTGGCAGGGGTTGAACGTAAACCATTGGAACCCTTTTTGGGTCAGAAATTTTGGAGCAGTATGAAATTTGTTTTTCCCCTTAATTCAGGTCTTTGTGACCTTATGAACAGATTGGATGGAAAATAAATGGTATGGTGGGCCCTGTAAATTGTTTAACGGTGAAATCATTATCTCCACTACTGTTTGTGGTGAGGTCCAGATAATTCTTCGGTTATGATTCATTTTTGGATGGTGCTATAAAATGATCTCAAAAAAAAAAAAGAAATAAAAATAAAAATAAAATAAAAATAGATGAACTATGTATATGCAATAAATACATCTCTCTGCACCCATGTAACTTTGATCTCCTTAACTATCTGTACAACTCGAAGCTCGAGTATGTAAATCACCTGTTAGGTCCACCTGAAATTTGGATGTATCTGAAACTTGGTCTGACCACTCAACCAAGCGGGACACACATAAGGGATGGGCTAGATTTATGAACCACACCTCTGTGGGCCCAACAAATAATTATGAATATTTAAGGGAGGGCAACCCTCTCAACTTGTGTATGGTATGACCCACTTTGATGTAGGTGTTATGCCACTTAATCCACCATGATTATGACATGATTTATATTTAAGATCCTCATCGTTTATCTATTTTATCAACTTTTTTGACGATATGTTACCAAGACTTAGGCCCATATAATGATTAGATAGTCGTACGTTCTGAAATAATGCAAATTAAACTCTCATCATTGAAAATTCATTATGGGCCATCTTGACGATGTATTAGATATCGACCCATATACCGGGTTTCCTTTAGGCCATTATCCCACAGAACAGTCAATCCAACCTGAATTGGACCATACAATACAAGGCTGTGAGGATAAGTACTTAACTATTGAATCCAACTTAAGGCCACCATGGTGTATCTATTTAATCCATGCAGACCATCCACTTCCTCATATCATTTTAGGACTTGGACTAAAATAATCAAAGCAGACCTAAGTCGTAGGTGGGTCACACACAACTCAACCTCATGGGAAATCCCCATGGACTCTACTGCATAGGACCCATTATGAATTCCATTGATATGTGAGCCTAAGAATGTTAAGGCCCATTTTGAGTGAACGCCATGTGGACCCATCAATGATAGCCTTGTTTGGGCTAACCATTGGGCCTCTTCGATAAGAGTTTGTAATTTCCATGTGTGGAATGTATGATGAACTGGTATTGTAATTTTTGAAGTAATGATGATTAATCCTTTAAATGGGCTGATTGTGGACATCCCTTGATCACTTGGCACTTTGGTTAGAGTGCGGCCCCAAGTAATAAGATCATGATACTTGTGTTTAAACTCTTAAAAACATGTTTAATTATAACAAATATATAAACTCTAGTGGTGTGAGGGTGTGATATTACCTGTTTGGCCCATTGATCATGTGGGTATTTGATGTATGTATAGCCACCTAATCATAGGCAATGGTGGAGTACATGTAGTATACGTAATCATCTAATTGTATGAATGTGAAATACGTACAAGGCCACCTAACCGTATGAAATCAAGTGGGATTGATGACCATTCAACAATGTAGATTTGTACTTATCGACATAGATACCACCACTTGAATCACACATGACCAAGTTGTACACTAAACCGAATATGATTTAGGGTTATATTACCCAAGCTAATGCTATCAAGATCCTGGATTTTTATACAATGTGATCTTTAAACTATAAATGGTATGATGAAATGTGGCTATCGGCCCTTAACCAGGTGACACCGAATATGAGTCATTATCTATGTGACGTGCGAAGTGGTTGTAGTATAGGACTTATCATAATTGGTGTAGCCATGTATTCGTGGCCTATGGGCAAGGCCCATTGAGATATATTTCCGGTCCATATGATGAAGCTCATTGTGATGTATTTTCGGCCCATGTGATGCGGCCCATAGTGATGTGTATTAGGCCCAGGTATGTGGTCTACCTGTGAAATAGATTTGAGGCCACTTACAATGTATTCGAGGCCCATGAGCGAAGCCCAATGTGATGTAATTGAGACTCATGGGCGTGGCTAATTGAGATATATTTTAGGCCCATGGGTTGTGGCTCATTGTGATGTATTTGAGGCCTGTGTGTAGGGCTCACCTCTTGAGTATTTGAAGCCCATAGGTCGTACAGCCTGATGTGGTGTATTCATGGCCCATGAGTGAGGCCCAATGTGATGAATGTGCGGCCCTTGTGTGAGACCCGAAGTGATGTATCTGAGGACCGATGTGGTGTGATTTCACCATGATGTATGTATTGATATTTATGTGGGTCATTCCTTGGGGACAATGTTGGTTAAATGTCCACATTGTCGAAGCCGATTGTTGAGGCCGGTTATTGATACTGATTATGAGTATATGACAGCACAACATTATCATACATGCCCATACACATCATCTGCATGTTTGTTATGAGATGTGGTTGACCATTGCATATGTCGTTGGACAGATTGTTATGAGACTCCCTGATAGGTGGAGGTTATCTCACATGAGTACACGGTATGCGCAGGATTGATGCATGACTGTATTGTATGACTCATGCATCTTGCATTGTGTGCCCTTGCGACATCAGGGCCGTAGCCTCCACAGGCATATCGTGGATGGCCAGATGGGACACCGAAAATATTTGGTTCTAGCATACGGGCGCCATAGATGTCCCTGGGTGAAAATTCCTAAACCTCCGAGGCCAGGAGACGCCCCAACGTCGAGACTGAGTGGATACATGAGCGCCCGAGTGCCGAATACCAGGAGGCCGCGTCTCCCACTGTGTCGTGGTCGGTTGGGAGGGGGTGTGGCCTTACCCGCCCGAGGGTAGGGGGCATTACTAGGCTGAGTTTGACCAGCTCGTGAATGGGTCCGCTATCGACGTGCCGGATAGGTATTGGCAGACTATTGGCAAGACGGATAGTGAGGTTTCTTACGCTCACTTGGTGTGAGGCCCAGGAAAGAGACAGTGTCATTTGGAGTGTACTAAACCCCGGTGATGATCCCAGAGATAAACTGTACTGATATGTGGACTTATTGAGCAGGAGTTGCATACTCATTCATTCATTCATTCACTATTCACTCGGGCTGGTGGTGTGCAACTATTTATTGTGTGTACCTTCGCAATGGCCAGGATTTCGGTTGGGGCGCGCGCTAACCTGAGATCAGGAGTTTACCACATTGAGTCTGACTATCCAAATTAGGTATGGGACTATTTTGGATAGAAGTCCCTTGTGATAGACCCCATAGTCTGCGATACTACGTATCACCATCCCGACTTCACTCCAGCATAGTCATTTCATTCGCACCACATATTGCATTGCATCCTCGACATCTGATATTTGGCTCTTTATAACTCCTCATTTACATGCTGATTTATATTGCGTACTCTAATATTGTATGACTCATGGACTTGTCAGTATTTCCGATATTGTCAGTATTTCCGATATTGTATAATTATGGCATGACAATATGATGATGATGATGTGATTACGGATGCATGTAATATGGTTATGACTGTGGTATGATTTCCTTGTAGCATATTTATCTTGCCTGCATGTAGGATACACTGCACACACGTGTGTACTCACTAGGCTTTTTGCCTATGCCTCCTATTTTCCATTTTTTTCAGGGTTGGAGTAGCTTGGAAGACTTAGCTTTCTCAATGCATTGCATCTATTCTTCGATTTGGGCAATGTTGACGTTACATATCTTTTGTAAAGCATTATACTTATAACCATCAGGACTTATAATGGAGTGTGTTGCTTGGTAGTTTGATCATGGATCTTCATACTCAGGTATTACTATGTATCTATAAAAAAAAATTCAGCCAAAAATCTTCCTTGTGGTGTGCCGAACTCGAGACTTGGTGTATGGAAGTCGAGTGCCGAATTCGGGGCATCACGGAAGCTGTCCGTCACCGGGTTTGGGGCGTGACAAGTCGACAGTGGTTAGGCCACGCGAAGTGCTTATGTGCTCCATGTCGATCAGCTTGATGTTCACTCGTACCAATCGAGCTTGTCAAGCAACCCGATTGGCCTACTTTATGTTCACCATGTATGGACGTTACTACTTGAATCTAAGGTACCAACTTACCAGTGAAGATCCCGTTTAACCTTGGTACCTCGATCCAATAAGACTTATGAGCCGGACATGGTAGTGTATGGGACACTGTGGTTGAGCTGTCGGCCTACGCTGGGGTGACGAGCCTCCCCGTAGTGACCAGTGAGCAACCCAAACTCATGAGCCAAATATGGTAGTGTGTGGGATACTGTATTCGAGCTGTCGACCTATGATCAGGTGACGAGCCCATAGTGACCGTGAGTATACACTAGGACTACTAAGGTGACAAGCCTTTTCGTAGTGACCTCGAGTATAAACCAGGCTTGTGCTGAGGTGACGAGCCGCTCCGTAGCGACCTGGAAACTGCCTATCGTATGTGACTACTAGGATTGACGACCCTAAATAGATCAATGTTTGGGGATATGATATAAAGGGAGGTGCCTTGGCTTCCCAATCCTGCTGTATGAATATGGCTAATTAAGAACTTGGCTAACACTACCATGCATCACATTGCACGGTGCTTTGGCGAGGAAGTGCATAGAGGAAGGGGTGCATACCGCGATTGTAAGATGATGTCATAGAGGGAGTGTAGGCGAGGGCATGCATCATTATCACATACCATCCTTGCATTAATAAGAGTACTTAGGATCTGATTGTTGAATTGTTTTATCATTACTGCTTGACTGAATTAATAACATGTTAACCTTTGCTTCATAGCTCCACTGAGTTGATCACTCACTCCCACATTCTGAGACGGTGTTTTAAACACCAACCAGACCATGTTATAGATGCAGATGATGGTGATGCTTTTCAGGCAAAGCCGGAGTTTTACGGTGATGAGGAGTTCTCTTACATATAACTATCAGGCGAGTCTATGTAGACCGTGATCTGATCGACGGGATTACAGGGATGCTGATTAGACCCCATTACACTTGTCATTCTTTTTACACTTTGGAACACCCATGTATATTCATTTTGTGCATTTTTGGAGTATACATGTATATACTTAACCTGGTAACCCATTCAGACTCTGGAGACCTACATTAGTTTATATACTTTATATATCTATCACAGTCTTCCGCTTGTGACATTTAACTGTCTTTAGAGTATGATATGTTGTTTTGGTATAATCTCACTCATGTTTAAGGCACTAATACAGACAACATTTAATCATCATTATCTATGTTGCATAAGTGATGTGTTGGAACTCAGGAGTTGGGCTCCTGCTAGACCCCCGAATTTCAGGGCATTACAAGTAAAAGTATACTAGAAATTAGAGCCGCATAGCTATCGATCTCTCCATGCGATGTACCAGAGTCAACCCACACATCATCCACGTATCTGCACACTGGATACGGTTTGATAGCATCAATGGCTATCTCAGTGAGGTATAATCCCCAAGATTTATCGTATCATTAAGATAGTTAAGCTTAATTATCTGGAACAATCTGCAATGTAAATATCACAATGATCATCATAATACAAAGTTCATCAGATACACATATTGAATAAATTCCACCATGATATTCTTATTTAAATGCGTAGATACATGCATATGCTCACAGACCTGGAGATGCACATCCAGCTAGTAAAAAGTCGCATAAGGAGAGCTACCCATCCAGAAAATTACTCAAAGGTACACCTTAAAGAGGACTAGCTACCCGGAAAAGACCATGCAAAGAGGACACCCACAGTGGCTTAGATTCCTGAAAAAGTACTCTATATACGCCCAAGGGAAACTAGATACCCAGAAAAGTCCATGCAAAAAGGACAACCCATGATAGTTGAATACACATAACGAGAACTTAGGATCACCAAGTAAAATACACTACGGTACAGCCCGTGGTGACCCAAAAAAACCCTGCGTCTTGTATCGACCACCTAGAAAAGCCTGCATGCCATGAAATGTATGTTTAGTCCAATCATTATCATTCCAGTTGCAACCAGCCAATTTATGTAAACTTAAGGCCACTATAGGTGTTTGACATCGAGTATAGGCTAACAACTCAGTGGGATCTAAGAAGTATGATGTTCCAAAGGGAATCTCCCCAACTAGTGGCCAATCATTGTCCAATAAGTGGAACTTACCATCACAATGACGTACAAAAATGGTTCATCAAAACAACATGAGTAAATATTCCATTAAAACTGCAAGGGCAAATAATCTATCCCAAGGACGTGATAAAAAAATGGGATTATCCCCAAAAGCCACATAGGCATAGATGACCTACAAGATGGTAATTCCACAACAGACGTTCCATTTAATCTATTAGATAAAGTGGCCATTAGTTTGAGGACTTCTAAAGTTACCATCAAGTAATCGCAGGTGGTAAAATGAGTCATGTATAATCTTAATGACACTTACACATGTAAAATGTTCATCTTAACTTAGAACAGAGGTAATTAAATTTCATCGCACTTTTAAATGTTTAAATTTAAAATCCAATCCATTAATCATATATAAAGGACCAAAATCAACAAGAGAAATTCACCATTTAAGCAATCAATGATATAAATGCATAAAGATGAATAAACCAAGCTAACTATCAAGATGTAGAAAAGCTTGAAGGGTGATCCTCACCTTAGAGTTGGATTATCTCCTAGTGTTGGTAGAATTAAATGTTCGCACTTTACGATCAACATCTAACATGATTAACATAATTAGCGTGGTTAGATCACAATATACCTAATTTATATGATCGGGGATAAAGCTGGGTACTTCAATCGATAGATTTAAGGTTTTGGTGTACTATCTAGAATTTAGGGATTTGAAATATGGTTTCCGCAACAATAAAATACAAATTAATTGATACTAATATTTCAGTAAGAGTTTATAATACTAACAATTATAATGATAATAATAATAACTAAACTTGATAATAATAATAATAATAATAATAATAATAATAACAACAAATATTGTCTTAAATTAAATGGAATAACAAGAGAGTACCTCTTATTCTTTCCTTCTCTGCTTTCCTCCTTCGTAGTATGGAACAATGCCCAACAGAACTCCTAGCCAGATTCAATCATGCTTGAGGAGGGATGAGTTGGAGCGCAATCAATTCCTACTGAGTTAACTCGGTAGTATGGATTCCACACAACTCGGTTTAAATCCAAGCCCGACCGAGCCCGGTTGCTGCCTCTACCAACTCTCTATACCAACCCCAATCTAGGCCTGACTCAACTGAGTCCCAAATGAGTCAGTGATTCGTTTTGAGTCAGTAAGTCAACTCGACAACAACTCTCCAAGGAGAAACGGTGTCCCACTCTCCTTTATCCTTCTTCTTCCAAACTCCTTGCTAAAAGTCCAGCAATCTTCCGGGCTATGAGGAGGTTCAAATCGTCGAGTCGCGACTTGACTTGACAGCAGTCGAACTCAACCACAATCTAGAGGTGCTGATCCAGTGCCGTCAGATTCGGGCGAAAGTGCGGCAGTGGCAGTAGCTTCCCTCCTCCTTTCTTTTGTTTCTTCCTCATCCTCTTTCTTTCTTCCTTTCTTTTCTTCTTCTACAGTGTCAGCAACTCGGCCCGAGTTGGGCTAGTGCGGCAGCGAGTTAGCGGTCAGATGTGTCGCTCAGGCCCGATGTCTACAGGATTCGAACTAGCAACCCAACTACACCATCTTCTTCTTTCTGCTTCTCCTTTCTTTTCTTCCTCTCTCTCTCTCTCTCTGATTCCTATCTTTCAACCAGGCAAGGGCTGGACTAAGCCCAATTTACAGCGACTCGAGCCAAGTCGACTCTACTGGGTACGGCAATAGAAGCGGCGCCTTCTCTCTCTCTCTCTCTCTCTCTCTCTCTCTCTCTCTCTCTCTCTCTCTCTCTCTCTCTCTCTCTCTCTCTCCATCTATCTTTCCATTTTCGGAAAGGATGCCCTAAAAGGTATCCTTTAATAGGCCTTACTAATCAACCTCTAGAGGCTTCGACGACAACTAATCCTGATATTAGTTATAGTTTTGTTATCCGAGCAAGTAAGTTCTCAAGGTGATATATTCGAATCCAAGTTATATAGATGCAATCCAACCATCTGGATGAACCTTTAAGGCTATAAGCCGCCAGATGAACGATTTAGATCTGAAGATGGGGTCCACTTATGAGAGATGGGTTTTTCCCATTACTTAAGGAAGATGATCCACCGATCATGGCAAGTTTCGATCGAGTGGATCATGCTTTATGCTGAGGCACCTGGAAGGTATGGATTCATCCCAATATCGTTGTGGGACCCACCAATCATCCAAGCATTCCTCAAAACTTGGTGGGTTCGGAGTCACTTGCGATGGCTCTTTCATTGCAAAGGAAGCCCTAAAGTGTACTTGGATTGTAAGGCAGGGATTCACTGAGGTGGAGGGTTAAGATTGAGGGAGATTCCACGCGTGCGTAGCTAACCTGGCAACACCGTGGAGTTTCTGTTTTCGGAAACCATTGCACATGACTTGTTTGCACCAGAAATCGTGCACGTGCACTCGTGTTTTATGGTGCGAGAGAAACTCAATTTTGATCAAATCGCAGGTCTGAACATGATAGACAGTTCAGATCATCTGAATGGATGGCCATTGTGGACCAGCTCCATCATGAACGGACTCCATCCGTTTAAACTTCCGTCGAGCGGGATTTTGAAAGCAGAGAGGAGGATTTCCTCATTAAGTCGGGTCAAACTTGGTTTCGCCCAGATCCGAGTTCGGTGCACCTCGACTACGCATGTTTTGTGTACACGCGTTGACAGTGTGGGGTCCATGGTGATATCTATCATGGATCCAGTCCATCCGTTCATTTTGCAATGCCACTTTAAAGTAGGAGATTGAAAATAAGGCAGAACCAAAGCTTTGGTGGACCATATTGACTGAAATATGGCCGTTAAATGCCAATTATCGTCAATCTGATGGTTGAATCAGTTCAAATCTGAAAATTGATGGTAAAAATAAACCTAAGGGGATCATATGTACATTTTTACTTCAAATTTTTCAACGTAGTATATTACTAATATAGAGTAGGATTTTGTTACTTTTTTATAAATTATTTTATTTTATTATTATTATTATTTATTTATATATTTAACATGTGGGACCTACACTTCGTGGTAGGTACCTTAAGTTTAGGATTGCTTATTATAAAAATGGGTCACACTACATAATTATGAATTTTATTATGATTTATTATGGAATTTGTAGTTATATCTGTCTAAATTTGTTAATTTAATGATCCAGTGATGGGTTGGCAATCTGTGTATTATGGACTTGGTTTGTGAATGTAGATAATTCTCAGTGGCTAGAATCAGGCTAAAATATGGGTTTTATGATGGTGTGATGGCCTATCTTTAAAATCAACAGTTGGATAGCTCGATATATGGGTGGGTACTGTTTTTAATGGTCAAATTTACACTAGAATGAATGTAACTGTTTTGATAGGTTAGATTTCTACTCATACTAAGCTAGGTTATAAGGTAGCACCTGAGTATTGAAAAGTACGGGGTGTTACAAAAGTGCTATATCTTTCACGAATGAATCGATCATATTAACATTGTGGGTATCGTTAACATCCTCTAGTTGTTTGCTCTTGTTATAAAAAATGTTCAACTTTAATGTCATGTTCTCAAAAGATAATTTCATAATTCCATTCCTACAATTGATTATGGCATTTGATGTAGTTAGTAATGGGCTACCTTAGGCAAAATCAACCGTTATGGAAATGGCGCAACCGACTTATACAGTGTATTTGGTTCTTCCGAGTCCTTAGGTTTCTCATGCCTCATCGAGATAGTTTTGTCGATCGTCTTCCCACTTCTAAGAGTGATGGTACATTTAACTTGTTTAACATGTTGGTCCGAAGAACTTGGGTCACTTATTTCACATTGTAGTTTTAGATTAGGGAGAGGTTGGGCTGGAAAAGTCCCTTTCTCCCTAATCATTAGATGTGACTCAATCCTTTGAATAGATTTGCTAATGTCTTGAAATGCTTCTAAAGTATTTTGATTAAAGGGCACTTGATCTTAAATGTGTTTGTGAATTAGATCTTCTTAGGGTCTTTTATTTGGAAATGGAGGTAGGACCCCTTGAGAATTTCTATTTGTATTAACTGCTTGGCCATTCCTCTAACTAAAGTTGGGATGGTTCCTCTAGCTGGGATTGTATGTATTTGAGATGGGCATGCTGAAAGGTTGTTGATAGTTATTTACAACATTTGATTGTTCATGTAACAATTCTTGAAATGCAGGAATTGTGAGGCAATCCTGTATCACATGAATGTTACTGGCGCAAATCCCACATACAATATCAACGATCTCCTTGAGTTTGATCGTCTCTACCTTCTTCAGTTCCATGGCCTCAATTTTTCTGGTAAGGTTAGTCACCCTTACACTCATGTCGCCTTCTTCCTGTAAGACGTACATTGTTCCCTTTTCTCTTGATTGGTTGGGGCTAGAAGTCGAGGCTTTTGAGGTGTCCCATGACTGCGCATTCTCAGCGAGTGAGTCAAAATGATCCCACATGTCGTCAGCCTGTTTGTTCATAAACTCTCCATTGCACATTGTCTCTACAAATTGGCACATGGGCGAAGTTAGTCCATCGTAGAAAAAGCTTATAACCCACAAAATTTCGTATCCATGATGCGAGAAAGAGTTTAGAAAGTCTCCCAACAATGGAAGAAGGTCTCTTCCTCTTTTGGGGAGAAAATTATGATTGCTCTCCTCAATGTGTTGGTCTTATGAATCGGGAATAACTTTTTAAGGAACTCAAGGGTCATCTCCGCCCAAGTCCTTATTGATCTTGCCCGTAGGGAATGTAACCATGACTTGGCCCTTTCCTTTAAAGAGAAAGGGAATAATTTAAGCCTCATGGTGTCATCAGACACATTCGAGAAGTGCAAGGGTTGCTACTATCTCATCAAACTCTTTGAAATATAGGTATAAACTTTTAGAATCAGGCCCATAAAAATTCGAAACTAGTTGGATCACTCCCGGCTTAAAGTCCATGTTTCCTACATTGTGTAGAAACATTATGAAGGAAGGCACTTGCTCTCACTGGTTAGAGATAATCTTGCAATGTTCTTGGTGCAAGGGCATTAGGCACCTCATTCTCATTTTAGTGTTCCTCAACTAGTTGGTGAGTTTGAATTGCAGTCATCATTTCTGTCAACTCAGAGGATCTCAAGTGGCGTCTAATCTAGTGATGGATAGGCAATCCTTCGACCAATCCTCCTTTACTTAAGAGATGTAGAGTGTTGTCACATACCCACTTGGGCATGAAACACTCTTAGCCCTTAAGTTAAATATAAGAAGAAACTAAGAAATCTAAAAAGAAAGAAGGTTGAAAAGAAGTTACTTAATTGGGAGTGCTATGTTAAATTTCTACAAAATAAAAATTAGTTCTAAAAATAACTCTAAGGAAAACATAGTAGAAACTATTCATAATCTAATCTAATTCCAATACTAATCAAATTCAGAAAAATGCAACCGAAGTCCCTGGTAACGACACCAAAAACTTGTTTACAACACCAAGTGTAGGGTCGCGATGTAGTAATAACTCGGTGAGACCGAGGTCGAATCCAAAGGGACTTAATTTGTATGTATTCTGAATCTAGAATTAGAACTAAAATTTAAAATTTGAAAGTTTAGAGGGAAATTGCTATGAATTAAATCTATCAAAATAATCCCATGCCCAAGCTCTCCCAACCTCCATGAGAGAGTTTTGTGTGTGGCCCCACTCCATAACCCTCTAATCTCCCATCTCAACCCTTCATTCTTCATCGTCCTCCGTTGTGATCGAAGCTAAGGAGTTTGACGTTCCATTGGACCAAGAAGAAGAGGACGGTGGGTGTTCTTGGACCTACATTTTCCTTTTTTTATTGTGATTTAAGGGTCCACAAATGGTGGGACCCACTTGATTGTATATTTTGTATCAAAGAGGGGCCCATAGTGGTGGGGCCCCTCCATCACCGCCGATACCTCTCTCTTCTTCTCTCTTTCTCTCCCTCTCTCTTTCTCTATGATCATGGCCCACCTATGTGCCTGGATGAAAGTGAAAAAAATAAATATCAACTTGATCCAATCTGGTGGTCCACTACGTGGACCACTATGATGTATGTGTTGTATCCCACCGTCCATCAGGGACGATGGGACCCCACTGAGAATTAACGTCCACATCCAGGCCGTCCAGGGCTTGAATGCTAGACCAAAAACTATATATATCTATAATATAATGCTGTATATGGTGGGCCCCACGTGGGGACCGACCTGCTGTGGAATTACCTGACTAGCTATATATGTGGATGTGGTCCCCATATCTCCTCCGTCCATCCATTTACATGGGGACCACCGTGATGTATGGGTCTTAGCTACACCGTGCAGATAGCTGGACGGTGGGACCTACACACCGATGTATGTGCTACACCTGAACCGTACGTCCTTCCATTTGGTGAGCTCGTCTTAAGGCTTGAGACCAAAAATGAGACAAATCTAGTATCAAGTGGACCACACTGCAGAAACAGTAGTATTGAACGTCTACCATTGAAACCCCTTTTGGGTTACAGAAGTTTTGAACCAATATGATAATTGTTTTTACTCTTAAGTTCAATTCTTTATGACCTTATAAACTGACTGGATGGAAAATAAATGCTTTGGTGGGCCCTCTTAATTTTAACAGTGGGAATCACTATCATCACTGTTAGGTGTGGTATGGCCCAGATGATCCTTTGGATATAATTCATTTTGTGATAATGCTGTAAAATGATCTCTAGCAATAAATGAATGGTGTGTTGGTTTGGGCCCATTTGATTCAGCCCGTTTGAATCAGAATTTTTGGTGTGGTCCAAGCCCACTTGAGGCCCATTGGTGCGGCCCATCCGTGGGGCCCACCTGCCTTGTATTTATGGTCCATATGATGGGGCCCACTTGCTTGAATCGAGGCCTATGTGTAAGGCCCATTGTGATGTATTCGTGGCCTATGGGCAAGGCCCATTTTGATATTTATTAGGCCCATGATGCGTGGCCCATTTGATGTATTCGAGGCCCATGGGCAAGGCCCATTATGATGTACTCAAGGCCCATCGGCATGGCCCATTGTGATACATTGAGGCCCATGAGTGAGGCCCAATGTGATTTATGTATGGCCGTTACGTTGTGTATGAATCCCTTATGTGGGCCACTCCTTGGGAGGAATGTTAGTTAAATGTTCGCATTGATGAGCAATGATGGTTAAATATCCTCATTGTGACCTTCCCTTAGGCCTTGTTAGGCCCATTCGCATCTTTCTCTAAGTGGCTTGACCCTAATTATTGGGCCCCATTTGCATGATTCATCTATTCTCATTGGGCTATCCAAAGATATTGGGCCCCCATTGGTTGTTAGTGGGATTACTTCTTTGATTTTAGAGTCCATCTAGGACTCATTTGGGCCCCTTAGGGCATCTAGTGGGTCATGCAATAGTATGGTAAGGAACCCTTTCCAGATCCCTAGGATTGTGGGTAGGCCGCTTAGGCCCAACCTTGATATAAAGGGGGATACATGAACATCATAATATGCTTAATATAGCTCCACGATCCATGCCCATACGCACCATATGTATGCATGGTATAAGGGGTGATTGATTATAGCATATGTCATTGGGCAGATTATTATGGTACTCCCTGATAGGGGGAGTTGCACACATACGTGCGCGATACACGCAGGATTGCTGCATGACTAGATAGTGTGATTCCTGCATTTTATATTATGTGAAATGATTACTGTACATCCTAGTGACATCAGGGTCGTACCCTTCACAAGCGTATCGTGATTGGTAGGATTGGACACCGAAAATCTTATTCTACATGGGGTGCTATAGATGTCCCTAGGTGAAATTTTCTAAACTCTTATGGTATAAGGAGGTTGCTCCAACGTCTAGACCGAGTGGATGCATGAGCGTAGGGTTCTGATTACCAGAAGGTCGTGCTTTCCACTGTGTCGTGGTCTGTTAGAAGGAGGTACGACATTACGAGCTGGAGAGGCGGAGGCAAAGTTAAGGTGAGTTTGGCCAGCTCTAGGAATGGGTCTGCTATCGACGAGTCGAGCCCGATATTGACAGGTAGATAGTGAGGTCTCTTCCACTCACCTTGTTGTGCGCGATGGGGCGGCAATCTGGTTTGGAGTGCATAGACCCCGATGATATTTCATATTTAAACTGTATTGATATGTGGACTCAGATGAGGATTGGTATGCTTGAGCTGCATCCTGCATTGCATAGCCTTGGTATGGCCAACATTATTCTTGCCTTGCATCGCATAGCCTTGGTATGGCCAATAGTATTCATGTATTCATCAACATATTTTGCATTACTCTGATATTGCATAATTATATGACTACATTATACACACACTTTCACCACCCTTTGAGCTTTTCGTAAGCTTATGCACGACCGTTGCGTGTAGGTGACATTGGATCACAGCAGCGCTGAGGCAGGAGCGCTTAGCAGATCATTTTGGAGCTTTTGTCTATTATCATTGTATTTCCCTTTATGCGCATTGTATTTATAAATTTTTTATTATAGTGAAAATGTGATGGAGTTTTTGGTTGTTGTTTGTGGATTATGTCTTTGGTTATGCTTTTTACTAATCAAACTGACGTTAGAAATCCTGCTTGTAGGATCCCAGGATCGGAACCTAGTAAATGGGTACCAAGAGCCAAGAATGGGGTACTATGGAGGCTGTTAGCGATCAGGAATTTTGTGACCCCAATTTTTGAGTTTGGGGCGTAACAAATACAATTGCATAAAATATTGAATTCTTGATATCAAATAGTTCGTAGGACAACTTTTACCTAAAAGATTTAGGTAGGACAACTTTATTTCACGATATCTTTGAAATTAAAATATCAAACTATCGCAAGAATAAATGAAGCACAAAATATGCATAAGTAATAAAATCATTCATTATAATGCACAGAAGAATTATAGTGGTTTAGTGCCTCAATGCAACCTACTCCACTCCCAAAATTACTACACTTGTAATTTTGGCTTTCACTATTTCAAGGTTTTCCAGGGTCACCTTAACAACCTGATACAGTTATTGTGATTTTCACAGGCTATCACAATCAAACTCACTATGCGATTTTCACGGGATCACCATAAATAAACCTGCTGAGATTTTCGAGCTATCTCAGAAAAACCCAAACTGAAATAAATGAAAGATAGTACTTATCTTTGATTGGCGAGTCGAAGTCGTAGTTGTAGCTTGAACGCATCAATCTTCTTCTGGGTTGTAAATGAAGTCTTTGTATGAGTTCAACCAAAAAGAAATAAAGGGATCTAATGTATTTTTAATAAAATAAATGATGCCCAAATGCTGGATATTCAATTCTCCCTTTTCTCAAAGTAGAGTATGGATTACTCTATTAAAACAGTTTAATCTAACTTGAGAATGAGAATAGAATTAGCTAAAATAAATATGAGAATTACAACACAAATAGTTTAAAGAGGCTTGAAGAATCTTCTCATTAATGGAAATTCAGTTGAAAAAAAAACTTATTAAGCTAAATAAATAAATAAATAAAGGCTTGAAGAATCTCTCTTTACAACACTGAATATATATATCTATAATTTTCCATGGTTTAAAGAGCAAGAAAGAGCCTTTATTTATAGCCACGAATCTGTGAAGTTCGGCTGGCCAGAGGGTCGGTCCAACTGGTCGAATTCCAAAGATCACGTTCCAACGGAACTCAGATTTCACGGGACTATCTTTCAAAAAATTGGCTAGCCTAAACCCAAGTTTGGCTAGTAGAACACCAGGTTCGGCTGGCCGACCAAGTGGTTCGGCTAGCCCATATTGCCCTAAAATTCAAAACTGTGTCATTGCTAGAAACTTGACCAAACCCAACTTGGGCTGGCCGAAGGTCATGTTCAGTTGGCACCATTTCAGGTCAGGCTAGCCGAACAGACCGTAGAAAGATCTTTTTAGATCCTCCTTTTTGATCGAATATTGTAGGGTTGGCCTAAGATAGTTAGACTGACCTAACTTAAGAGTATATTTGACATGAAATATGATTATAGTTATGCATGTGTGAAATACACTAAACCTATGGTCAATCTAGGTTCATATTACTTGAAGGTTGATTCATACAAAGTGTTCTAAACTTTGAACCATGAATGATCTTGCCTTGAGATGTTGAGTCTTCTTTTCTAGATACTTGATCGAGTTGATAAATTGTCTTCAATAGAGCTTGCTATCCTAACAGGACTACGAAATTTGACAAACTATGATGTGCTCAAATAAAAGCTCTTACATTACTTTACTTGATTCAATAATAACACAAATGGAATCAAAATCCTATTCTAACTAGTTGAATGATGGAGCAATTAAAACATAATGTGGTGTTGAACTTTATTAGATTAGTTTACACATGAAGAAGAAATCCTATGATCGCAAGGAGTTCATGCATCAACCATGCCCATAGACTATGATGGATCACAAATATTATATATCACATGATTGCAAAACAAGATAAGAATATATTAAAAGCTTCCCCGACATCTATTGTAATTTCACTCACAATAAATCATAAAAAATTGAAAATATTCTTTCATTCAAACTAATAATCAATAAAAGTTTAACATAAACATGAATCAAAAGTAAAATAATCATTAAAATAAATTAAAAGTGTCACCTCTTAGCTCTAGCTAAGAGATTAGCCAACCAAAGACATGATTAGGCTAAAACTCTTAAAGGAAAATATGAAAAACTAACTAGAGAAAAAGAAAGAACTCCTTGGAAGATGCTACACACTTGGCTCTTCTCCTCTACTCCTAATTCATCTTTAAAATCCCTTGGAGAACCCCAATATAAAGGTTTTCTCTAGCGGACTTTGGAAACCGCCTCAAATTTACGCATTGCATAACCGTCGATGGCATCGAAGATGCGAAATCAAGTTCGATTCAAATTCAAAAATTATGCACCTTTTTGCACTGTGTAGCCTTTGATGTCATCGCCCGACCTTCGATGTCATCGAACAACTCCTCGATGTCATAAAAATGGTCCAGAACTGTCTAGTGAGTTAAGCTTAAAAATTCTAAAATTCTTGATGCCATTGAATTGGCTTCGATGACTTCGAACCTTATCTTCGATGGAATCGAAAATTTGCACCAAATAATCTAGCAACCAAACTTGATTTTTCATGAAATTTTTGATGTGATCGAGCCTCCTTCAATGGCATCGAACACTTACTTCGATGACATCAAAGTGTGTTCGATATCATCGAATAGTCAAGTTTAGTAACTTCTGAATTATGCACTTTGCAAACTCGATTTTCTTCTTTCTTCTCTTAGTTTCCTTGGAGCTTGGTCTCTTGAAATCTTCGATCTTAGTCTCCAAAGATCCATCCTTGACTTGGTAATTCCTGAGCATCAATTCTCATGCTTTTAACATCCTTTTCACCTTAAGCTCACGAAATTACATCGCAAGACAAACATGTATAAATATGTCGATTAACCATTATCATGTTCATAAAACCAAGGTATAATGAGGGAGAAATATTTAATATTTGACACTTAACACTGAACTAATCAACTTCAACCCCAAGCACTGAAATAAGTAGATACATGCAATATGAACATATATGACAGATTCTGAGAAGATTGGTCGCTTACTGAGCAACTTGAAAATTTTTATAATGTGCAGGCAATAATCGGTGGGTAGGGTTCTTCCTCTGTAGATGGGTTGATTTGTGCCTTAGACAAGGAACGACTTCAGAATACCAGTGCAATCAAACAAAAGGAAAACTCATAATCGATAACTAGGTGTGGCTACAAGAATGCGTCTCTTGAAAGAATTGCATAATATTGGATGGAGATCAAATACAACAGATGAGCATAGATTTGGATTGCAACTAAAGATTATAGCTAAGAATTACTGTTACTTAATTACCACTACTCATAGGATAAGTCGAGATAAAAGATAAATTTGTTTGATTGATTGTTGTTGGATTGGAGATTAGGGTTTTACTTTGTAGATTTCCTCTCGTATATATAGAGCTATTTTGCACGGCATATTCTTCCAAATCCTTCTTCCATTGTTGGACGATTACAGTATTTAAAAAGACTTTCTCTAGATCCTCTTTTATTACGTTTTCCTTATTTGATTGTTCATCTTCTGTCAGCCAAGTTCTGTGTCTCTCAGTTGCCTTCTGTATCTTGAACTGCTTTGACCACATTTTTCTCTTTCTAGTTAAATTAACTCGACCACATCATTTTATTCACAACCCCAAGTGTAAGGTTGCAATGTAGTAATAATCGATGAGACCGAGGTCGAATTTGTAGGGACTAATCTTGTGTATTCTGAAAGTAACTATAATGAGAACTAAAAAAAGATGTAAACCCAAATCTGAAATATTTGAGAAGGTGATTTTGAATAAGTTAATTGAAACTTATAAATTTAATGGTGGCAACTAGGGTGCCAAGGATCCACTTGTAGGATCTTAGGATGGTACCTTACTTGATTCAAGGACACAACTGGAATCAGAGTCCTATCTTATCCAATTGGTAAGAAGAGATTTGTCATATCTTTGAACTTCTTATTAATTTAATCATCAATGGATGAGAGTTATGAGGATTTGGAAGTGATTCCATCACCTAACCATGCTCAGGAGACAAGGCACACAACAGGATTTACCAATCCCACAACCTATCATAAGAGAATTATGAAGGTTATGAAGGATTCCATCATCCTACCATGCCCAAGGGACGATGATGAACAACGGGACATGCTAATTTCACAATATTAAATCAGGAAAAGAAAATATTCAAAGCCATTGTAGATCTACTGTAATTTGTCACAACAAACCATTATAAACTAAAAATATTCCTTATAATCAAATTAGAATCCAAGAGAGTTCAACAAAACATGAATAAAAAAAAAAGAAAACATCCCAATCACGCTACAGGCTTCATCTCTTAACCCTAGCTAAGCGGTTTAGCCAATTATAGACATGATTGAAGTAAAATCTCTTAAATTAAATAAAAAGATCAACTAAGGAAGAAGAAGAAAAACTCCTGAGCGGTGGCTCCACCCTTTTGCTCCACTCCTTGAACCCTAGAAGATGCCTAGGGACTTCTATTTATAGTTGTGCATCCCCCTCTTACGCACTGACTTGAAATTTCTAAAAATCACTTGCGAAAAGGCCTCAATTTATGCAATTCACGTCTACCCTATACAACAACTTTGCACGATTTCAGTAGTACCGAAGCTAGCTTCGGTAGCACCAAAGTTGTATCTAAAATTTATCGCACCTGAATTTGTATATGCAGAGTGCTTAGGTAGCTATTAAAATTGCTTAGGTAGCTACCGAAATTGGCTTTGGCGGTACCAAATTAAGCTATTTTCTTGCTGGACTATTTTGTGCACTTTAGGTAGCTACCGAAATTGGCTGTTTTTCTGTTGTTTTACTTGTGCTCTTGCCAATATTTTCTCTATCCTTTGTACTTAGTTTCCTGTAATCTTGTGCATGAGAATTCTACATTTTTGGTCCCTAAGGTCCCTCCTTTGCCTTGGTGATTCTTGAGTATTAAATCTATGCTTTTAGGATCCTTTTCAATCCAAGCTCTTAAATTCACCTTATAACACAAACATGATTAAAATAGAACATTAAGCATTATCATGTTCATAAAATCAAGTAATAAATGGGCGATAATATGCAATATTTGACCCTCAACACAATCCCCAACCAGTATTTTGCTAGTCCCGAGCAAAGTATGCGAAAAATAAACATCCATGCTCAATGTCCAAAACCTCTTTGGGAAAACAATCTTTTGTGCACTCAAGTATGAATGAGTCGAATTAAGATACAAAAGTGAGATTTTGAAAACCTAGAGTCAAATCACATAAGCAACCAATCGAATAATTCTTTATCCATTAAATAAGAGCATAAGTTCATATTACAAGTTTTTCCAATGAATGTTAACTTACTTCTCATGGGAATACTATTATTTCATAATGTTAGCCATGTTCATCATATCAAAATTAGTCAAAAACTCAATTACTGGTTGTGAATATATTCCCCTTTTTCTTCTTTTTTCATTTTTTGATTTTATATCGACGACTACTCTTATTCATTCTTTTTCGAACAATTCATCCTTTTTAGAGACCTTTTTCATTCTCCTCAGAGATGTTATCATTTTTCATTCTTTTCATGTCATTTTTATCGATCTCCTATTTTTTAATTGGTTTTTCATCTTTTAAGGTAGATAAAATTCCCTAGGCTCAATTCTCAACATTTATCAATGATTCACATACTAACCATTAGCAATCCTAGTACATCCTAAGGAAGCAACTTGAACGTATTTTGTGATTCAAATTAACATGATATACAAGTTTCCGCTTAATCATTCAAGAATCTTAAGTGATGGTTTACTATGGTGATCAAACTCCAATAAGTCAAGATCCAATCTTTATTTTATTATCCCACTCAAAGCATTCTTAAGTACACAAACTTTTGTTTCCAAACATATTCCAACTTGAAATATTGAAAATTTTTAAAAAATTTTGCTCAAAACTGAGAAAACACTGATTAGTTTACCTAATCCCCCATCCCTAACCTAAACCCTACATTGTCCTCAATGTAAAAGAAATAAGCATGAAATGCATATGAGGTAACGAAAAGAAAGGGAATAGTGATGGAAAGATAATACCCGGAGGAAGGAAATTTGAAGCTTTTCTACGAATCTTAGCATAAAATGGGTTTGCACAAAACAAAACTCAACAGAGTATAAGCAAACTATCCTAAACAGCGGAAGCAAACCACCCTAGTCCTATGAAAGCAATAAATTCTAATCCTAAACTAGGAAAGCAAGGGAAATCTACTCAATCATGCAGCAAGGTTCCTCCTTCAGCTAGTATCTTGATAAGTTTCTCAGTAGGTTTCTCAACAAGATCATCCAAAAGCCCCTTTTACAATAGGCTTGGATGCTCTGGAGCATGAATGTCCAGAGAAGTTAATGGACAATACCATAAAGTTTCCTTTTAACCTCCTGAGGTGTCCAAAGTATATATGATTCACCTGTGATAGAAAAAGTTTCAACGTTAGTACAACATGGTGAATAAGAGACTACAAGTAGATGAAATTTAGAAAAATTCTCAGCAGGTGGTATAGTCTCAACACATTCTAAAGTTTTAGACCTCAGTTCAATTTTCAGTTCCTCTTCTGATGGTAAACATTCAGGATCTATGGAAGGAGGGACTTCAGAATGAGGGTAATCTCGATTAGTAACAACTACTGAGGTATTGTCTTGCAAGGCATCTACTATATCTTGTATCAATGGATCGTTTGAAACCAACAAGTGCGCCGAGAAAGCTTCTAAAGAGTCAAAGTATTTAGTTGAAAGGAGTTCATTCACCACATCAAGATCTGTGATGATATGCCTAATAACTCTTATATCCTTTTGGAGAGTAGAAATGAGCATACTCTCCTATTTTTTCTCAAGGTGGGATGAAATCACTACCAGGTATGTCTCTTCTTGATCTAAGTAGGTTCAAGCTCAGCGGGTAAAGGTTTTAGGTCAAGTTTTGGTGTCTTGAAACTAGACAGTAGAGACATTACATTAGTTTGGGGCAAATCTTCAAATTGTGCCCTTCACCAATTAACTTCAAGTATCGGCGTGATTTTAAACATGTCATCCATCCCCCTAATCGTGTCATCATCCAAATCAAGGGATTGGGCTAAACACGTCTCAAGAGGGTCAGAGTATAGAGTCAGGAGCACTCTATCTTCCATGAGTGAGTCAATCATGTTAATGTCATAGGCCTCGTCATCATCCTCTGCCAATTTGCTTATATTAAAAAGATATTGAGCTCTAATGTCATATTTTCGAAAGATAAACTCATAACCCCATTCCTACAATTAATAATTGCATTTGATGTGGCAAGGAATGGGTGACCAAGAATAATAGGAATTTGAGTGCTCATGCCTACGATGGGTTGAGTATCCAGGACGATAAAATCTACTAGCTAGCAGAATTTGTCAACCTGGACCAACACATCCTCAATTATCCCTCTCGGTATACGAACTGATCGATCGACAAGTTGTAATGTGGTCTGGGTGGGTTTTAATTCAACTAAGCCTAGTTGTTCGTAAATTGAGTAAGGAATCAGATTAACACTTGTCCCCAAGTCAAGAAGTGCGTGCTCGATTCAGTAGTTCCCAATTACACAAGTGATGGTTGGGCTACCAGTGTCTTTGTACTTTTGTGACACATCTTGCTTGAGGATGGCACTTACTTTTTCTGTCAGAGAAATTCTCTATTGAATAGACTGTCATCTCTTGGTAGTGCACAGATCTTTCAGAAATTTGGCGTATGAAGGGATTTGTTTAACAACATCCAGTAAAGGAATGTTGACATTTGCTTGCTTAAGCACCTCTAAAATATCCTGAGAGTTTGATAGAGGTTTTGGTACAATCAACCGCTAAGGAAATAGAGCAATCGTCTTGCCTTGAGGTTCCAGTTCTAACCCATGTGGAGCAATGCTAGGTCTATCATCCATGTCTTCTTCTGGGTCCTTAGACGTTTTAGTCTTTACTGGAATAGATTTGTCAATTGTTTTACTACTCCTAAGAGTAGTGATAGACTTAGATTGTTCTATATATTGATTTGAAGACTTGGGTCACTAATTTAGTATTATAGTTTAGGGTTGGGGAGAGATTGGGCCAGAAAGATCCCTTTATCCCCAATCGAATTTTTTTTCACAAACCCTTGTATGGCCTTTGAAAGGTCTTGAATGGCTTGCAATATACTCTAGTTAAAAAGCTCTTGATTTCAAAGGTGTTTTAAGACCGGATCCTCTTGAAGGTTCCCTTGATTCAAGAAATGGTTAGGGAATCCTTGACGAGTAGTAGTTTATCCATTCCTCCGATTGGAGTTGTATGTATTTGAGGTGGTTCCACTGAAAGGTCTTTGGTAGTTGTTCACAGTATTTGACTGCTCATTTAAAATTTCCTGAATGTATGTTGGATAAATTTTCAGTTGTATGTATGTTGCAAGCGTAAATACCATAAACTACTTCCTTAGCCTTATCCTTCTGAAGTTTCATGGCCTTGACTTTTCTTGTGAGATTGGCCACCCTTGCATTCAAGTCATCTTCTTCTTTTAAAGCATACATTCCTCCCATTTCCTTTAATTGAGTAGGCTTAGAAGTGGTGGGTTTTGTAGAGATGTCCCATGATTGTGCGTTTTCAGCAAGTCTATCTAAATAATCCCACACATCATTGACATCTTTGTTAATGAATTCCCCATTGCACATCGTCTCGACTAATTGGCGCATGGAAGATGTCAGTCCATCGTAAAAGAAATTTGTGATGCACCACATTTCAAAACCGTGTTGTAGGCATGAACTGACAAGATCCTTGAACCACTTCCATCATTGGAAGAATGTTTCATCTTCCTTTTGGGCAAAGTTCATGATTAACTTTCTGAGGGTGTTCGTCTTATGATATGGGAAAATTTTCTTAGTGAACTCCCTTGTCATGTCGTTACATCTGCTAATTGATCATGGACGTAGTGAGTGCAACCACGTCTTAGCCTTTTCTTTTAAGGAGAAGGGAAAGAGTTTCAGCCTGACCATATCCTCAGGCACATTAGGAAAGTATAAAGTAGCTATTATCTCATCAAACTCTTTCAAGTGTAGATATGGATTTTCATATTCAAGTCCATGGAATTTTAGAAGGAGTTGGATCACTCCCGGTTTGATATTCATATGTCCTACATTCTCTGAAAAAACTATGTATAAAGGCGTGCTCACCCCTGTTAGTTGTAAATAATATCGTAAAGTATTGGGGGGGGGGGGGGGGTGTGCTTGATGCACTTCTATCTCATCCTGGGCTTCCTCAACTGGAGGTTGAGGATGATTTGGAGGGTTTGCAAGTTGATTTGTAGCCATAACTTTAGTTAACTCTGAGGATCTCAAGTGGTGTCTAATCTGGTGATGGATAGGCAACCCTTTGACTAATCATCCTTCACTCAAAACACATAGAGTGTTATCACGGACCCACCTAGGTATGAAACACTCTCAGCGCTCAAGTAACTAAGCTAACCTAAACCTAAGAGAAAAGAAAACTAAAGCAATTAAGAAATCTAGAAAACAAAAGAGAGAGAATTGGAAAGAGGTTACCTGGTTGGAGATCTCTATGTTAGAACCCTACAAAATAGAAAATTCAGTTAGTTTCTAAAAATAAAGCAGAAAAATCCTAATCTAGAAACTAAAAAATCAGTCCTAATCTTAACCTAATTCTAAAACTAATTAAATTCAGAAAAACACAACCATTGGTCCCCGGCAACGGTGCCAAAAACTTGTTCATAACCCCAAGTGTAGGGTCGCGTTGTAGTAATAACTTGATGAGACCAAGCTCGAATCCACAGGGACTAATCTCATATATATTCTAAAAGTAACTAGAAGTAGAACTAGAAGAAGATGTGAACCTAAATCTGAAATATTTGAGAAAGTGATTTTGAATAAGGTAATTGAAACTTTTAAATTTAAAGGTGGTAACTAGGGTGCTACGGATCCACTTGTAGGATATTAGATGCTACCTTGCTTGATTTAAGGACACAAATGGAATCAGAGTCCTATCTTATCCAATCGGTAAGAAGAGATTTGTCATATCTTTGAACTTCTTATGGATTTAATCATCAATGGATGAGAGTTGTGAGGATTTGGAAGTGATTCCATCACCTAACCATGCTTAGGAGACAAGGAAAACAATAGTATTTACGAATCCCACAACCAATCATAAGAGAATTGTGAAGGTTAGGAAGGATTCCATCATCCTACCATGCCTAAGGGACGATGGTGACCAACAGGACTTGTTAATTTCATAATCTCAAATCGGGAAAAGAAGATATTCAAAGCTATCGCAGATCTATTATAATTTGTTACAACAAACCATTAAAAACTAAAAATATTCCTTATAATCAAACTAGAATGTAAAAGAGTTCAACAAAACATGAATCAAAACAAACCAAACATCCCAATCATGTTACAAGCTTCACCTCTTAGCCATAGCTAAGAGGTTTAGCCAACCATAGACATGATTGAATTAAAATCTCTTAAATAAAAATAAAAAGACCAAGGAAGAAGAAGAAATACTCTCGAGCAGCGGCTCCACCCTTTTGCTCCATTCCTTGAACCCTAGAAGATGCCTAGGAACGTCTTAGGGACTCCTATTTATATTTATGCATCCCCCTCATACGCACCAACTTGAAATTTCCAAAAAACTGTTTGTGAAAGGCCTTAATTTACGCAATCCGTGTCGGCCCTGTGCAACAACTTTGCACAATTTCAGTAACACCGATGCTGGCTTCGGTAGCACCAAAGTTGGTTTTGAAATCTATCACACCTAAATTTATATGTGCAGAGTGCTTAGGTAGCTACCAAAATTTCTTAGGTAGCTACTAAAATTGGCTTCGGTGGTACTGAATTAGGCTTTGGTAGCACTGAATTAAGCTGTTTTCTTGCTGAACTGCTTCATGCACTTTAGGTAGCTACCTAAGTTGGCTTAGGTAGCACCGAAATTAACTATTTTTCTGGTGTTTTACTTGTGCTCTTGTCAATATTTTCTCCATCTTTTGTACTTGGTTTCCTTTGATCTTAGGCATGAGAATTCTCCGTTTTTGGTCCCTAAGGTCCCTCCTTTGCCTTGGTGATTCTTGAGCACTAAATCCATGCTTTTAGCGTCCTTTTCAATCTAAGCTCTTAAATTTTCCTTGCAACACAAACATGATTAAAATAGAACTTTAAGCATTATCATGTTCATAAAACCAAGTAATAAATGGGGGATAATATGCGATATTTGACCCTCAACACATTCCATTAACCATCCACTAACATGTAGAATTGGATTTGCACTAGCTATAATTATGCAAAAAAGGGCTTCAAGTATCTTGAATATCTTTTCATCCACCTCCTATTTCTCATACAATGCCACATGTCGCCCTCCTATTGGCTTTCCTCATAATGGCCGGAAATAGGGTACAACATTGCCCCCACGTCGCTTCGCCTTTGGGAAAAAGGTGGAAGTGACATTGTTCCATTGCCCAATGCATTAAATACAGTCTAACGTTGTACCATGTATTGTCTCCCCATAAATTCTACCTGAGTGAGGCCGTACTGAAATATATCCTTTGCCTTACCCTTTTAGGTTGTCCTTGTGACGCATTGTATAGAATCGTATCATACGATAAGTTATGATTATCCTTTCATTAATGCGCATGTATCACGAGTAATACATAAATAAGACTATAAGTCAATGTTTCTCTTCCTTCACCCTTCGCTTCCTCTCTTGCGTCAAACACTCGTTTCTAATTTTCTCTTCTCAATTATCATGGTTGCATCTTCTTCTTCTTTTGCTCAAACTTTTCATCTATATGTGTCCATCAAAGACCTAGATATTTTATCATCAGGAGTGGTCAATGACATCTTGTTTAATATTTTGATTGAACCAGACAAGGCATTGTTGACACTTAGTCCATCCTTTCACCCCGCAGTCAATCATGAACAACTTCATGAGATCAAACCAAGTTTTCCAAAATGTCCTGATGAAGTTCTTCTTGTTCAATCTGATAACTTCTCGAATCCTTGCAATGGTTTTAAATTTCCATGAGTATGGCCAAAACTGATGAATGGTTAGGCCGACTGGTTCACATGCGTTGAAGCATAACATAGTGATACATGGAGGCTGGCAGGAATCTATGAATGCAGCAAACTCCCTTACACAAATATCCCACCAATACCTTCTTTCACTAACGTCCACTTTTTGGAGTCGATCGACCAATACATTCCATTTTGGATGTAACCCCATGGGTTCAACATTCATGGATATATATGCATCACTCCCCTTTTTCCCTTTAGGGAGCCTGTCTATCCGGGCTTTGCTTTGAAGAATCAGCATCCATTCACAATACATCAAAATTGTTGATTAGGAATGACCATGTCTTTGGTTTAGGAATGGCTTTAGGCAGTTCTTAATTCAAATTGTTTTAAACCGTTCTTAAACCAAAGAAGGGAACGGTTTACTCTCATAATTTTCTTAGGGTTTACTCTTTCCCCTAATTCAAACATTTTTCCTCTTTCCCCTTTTCTTCTCATTTCTACCATCTCTCTCGTCTCTCGCTTCTCTTCCCTCTCTATACATCTATCTCTTCCCCTCATCTCTCTCTCTCTCTCTCTCTCTCTCTCTCTCTCTCTCTCATTTTTCTTCTCTTCCTTTCTATTCTCATTTCTTCAACAAGGGCAGAGATTTCACATTTCAAAATCCATAGCTCTTGGAATCGACAAAGAACAGGTTTTCAAAATCCACAGCTCTCGGAATCGACAAAGAACAGGTTTGACCTCATTAATTTCACATCTCCTTTTTTATGTAGTTGTAATCTTATAATGAACAGGTTTGATTTTGCTCTATTTCTTCCACCAAAGATCACACCACTTAGGTGATCTTAGTCGTTGAAGCATTTTGCCGATTAATTGTCAAACATTAGTCGGACATGCTTTGCAACTATCCAATTCTAATCCTCAGGGATCGTCTGATCAGTGAAGATGGCTAGTGAGCCTATTAGCATTAAGTGGGCCACACATGATCATCGGTTCAGATCTAACCATTGGATAATTTAGATTAAGCGATTTAGTAGGCCCCACTACAGTTGTGATCATTGTAAATAGGTTTGGGGCGGGACGCTTGAACTGTGGTCCCTATACACGGTTATTAAGCCGGATATGGAAACCTACAGTGTAGAGACCCTAAAGGGGAGAAGTGTGATGGGTAAGCTTCTAACCCTCTTTCTTATAAATAGATATCTTGGTCCGCCGACCAACACAAGAGAGAAACCTTACTCCCATTAAAGGTTCTCCTAAGGTTGTGAGGTGTGGAAGATAAAAATTCCCATTGGCAACATCAAGGCATCAGGATGTCTTCCCAATGAGGTATGCCTTAAGAATATTGTATTGAATTTCCTTTATTGATGCATAAACGATCTGTCAATTCCGCAATACAAATCTAACAAAAACATCATAAACTTTCTGTGATTTTTTCAAAAACAAAAAATTATAAGGAATTAATGTTTCCTTAATAATTTGAAAATATTTGTGATCTTGACATAGTATAAGGAATATAGTGGATTATATTGTCTTCGATGGTTTTTTATTTAGCTGCCACATTTGTTGTTTGAGCTGAGATTCTTGTGCGTGTTGGAGTTTTGGATGTCATTTTGGTGGCATTTCTGATTTTGCCTATTTTCTTATGTGTTAGCTGAGACTTCTGTGGAGTTTTGCAGCTTTGGCTGTCATTATAGTGTATTTCTTATTTAGCTGCTATTTTTGCTATTTGAGCTGAGAATTTAGTGGGTTTTGTACGTTTGGATGTAATATTAGTGGGGTTACTGATTTAACTATTATTTTTGCTATTTGAGCTGAGAATTTAGCACATTTGTATCTTTGACTATAACATTGTTAGTGGGGATTTTCATTTAGCTATTATTTGTGCTATTGGAGCTCACAATTTAGTGGCATTTGTAGTTTTGACTACAATAGTAGAGGTGTAGAGGGCTTTTGCTGAATATGTGCAATGGCTATCAGTGCAAGAGAGGGATGCAATAGCTATCTTATTGAAAGTTTGAGATGAATTGATCATTCCCAGCATTTCTCGGTGAGGGATCCAATGGGTTTGGTGTAGTTTCAGTTGTAATTTAGTTATTCCTATAGTTTTAGGCAATAAATTAAGGATGGGCATGTACTGTTTTTTCTTAAAATTTTGTACATACAGTGGGTAGGCCTGTACTGCTGAATTTTGATCCAAATGCTCTAATTTGGCTTCTTTTGTCCAAGAACTTCCGTGCACACATAGGCTTTAACCAAGTTTGAAACCTGAATTCGATTCATCCCTTACAAATTGTTCAGATTCATCAGCTTTTCTTCTCTCCTTTTCATTTTTGTCATGACGTAGAACACCTTTTCATGATTCCAAGCAGGGGAAATAATATAGTGCAAACGTTTGTACTGTAATATAGTGTAGACCGGTTGTGTGGATCTGACCATGATCGGTGGATAACATCCACTCTGACCATCTTCCTTTCATGCCTCCTTTGGCTATGAGCCTAAAACTCAGGCCAATTCATGATTTAGGTGGGCCACACAAGTAGAAATAGTTGAGAGGGGATGCCTACACTTGATTCTCGTATAGGGCCCACCATGTTATGTATATTCCATGCAAGACATTGATACGAAACACTTGCTCCAGGTGATGTGGTACAATTCAAAATTTAGCTTTTTCTTTTCTTTTCGTTTGTACTTTTTCTTTTCCCATCGTTGGTGTCCTCAGCTTATTGCCTGCTCACTGGAAAGTAATAATTTGTCCTGGTCCTTTATGTCTTGTCCTTAAAGGACTCTCTGCCCTGAATTTCTACGACCATTTGTCCTGTTTTTACTTCAACTGATGTTAGTATCTTCTTTGTTTCTGCTATAATTTTCCCATGCTAAATAATTTTTCGAGAAATGAGATTTTACGTTTTCTGCTTAGGATAAGAAGAGTTTGAGGTTCCAGTAGTAATTATCCAAGTTGTTTTGTGCTTATATGTTGTGCGGTTTCCTCAAACAATAGTTATTTCAACAAATTTCGGATGCTTTGCATAAGCAGGAGATCCCCCGCACCCAGGACTTTTTTCTTTTTTCTTTTCTTATTTTTTTTTAATTTTATATTTTACTTTTTCTTTTGTTCAGTTTACTTCTAATTATTGCTGGTAATTATTGCTGGTGATGTACAACATGGCAAGGATACATTCCTAAGTATGGTTGGACCAAAAGAAGGTGAACTTAAATTTTGGCAATAACTTTTGTGATGTAAAGAGGGTCGCGGACAGCTACATGGCCAAGATAGATTAGAAAAGGCCCGGTCGATGATAGAAGTGATCCGAACCGTCGGACCTTAAATCAGGTATATCTTGCAATTTAGAATGAGTTATCGGACGTAAAATATATGGTTTTAGGGTAGAACAAGCTACTATAGCCAACCAACCTGGCTATTCTAGGTTGCGCAAGCCAGATTTGTGAAATACTGCAAGACCGACAGTCGTTCCCCTATTTTAATTCGGTTTTTACTATAAATAGTAAGTTCTAGTTTGATTATAACTCTTCATCCGTTGGGCTTTAGGAGTTGTGCCCGACGCGAAAAGAGCTTAGAAAAATTAGGAGAACAGCTTGGTGAAGCCAAATAGGACACTTATTAATTTTGACCTTAAACTTTGCGCACTAGTAGACATCACGACCGTCTATAAATAGTAAGTCACGAATTCTAGGAGTTTTAGTTGCAATTTGATTCTGATTTCTCTCCCATTGCTTGGTATCCCTATTTAAAGGGTTGTGAATTCATTTTTTTATTCATCCATCAATCAAATTCGAATTTATTAGAATTTATGTATATTTTCTTGGTTGCTTTCCTCATGGATTCGAGAAGTCTCTGTGAGGAGTCCAAAGAAGTTCCGTGGATTTAGAATAATTATCCTCTTGAGGAAGACGGTGCTCGACCTCACGTCCTTCCTTGTGTCATTTTGATCCGAGTATCATTACGGGGCATACAACCTATCAATCTTTATTATAATGGGCCATCCGAGGTGAACAGACCCATCTTTCCATTTATCAAAAGAAACGATTGTTTTTAGCTCAAAAATGAAAATTTTAAAATTTTTTACTATTTTTAGTAATTCTAATTTTTTAATATTTTCTTATTTTTATAATTTTAGATTTTTTTTTCTTCTTTTCAAGAAATAACTTGTAATAATGCTAGGACTCTTCCAGCAAAAGTTATTTGAAATTTTTATTTTTAGAAATTAGGATTTAGAAGAGTTTTACTAGACTTAGGATTTTTTTATTAGAGTTAGAATTTTACTATTTTGATAATTACAGATTTTAGGGAGTTTGAATTAGATTTTGACTCTGAAACTTCTTTTTAGGTTTAGTATCACTATTTAAAGGATTGTAAATTCGTTTTTATTATCAATCAATCAAATTTTGAGTTTCTATAATTTATTTCTATTTTCTTATGTTCCCTCGTGAATTCAAGGTATCTCTATGAGGAGTCCAAAGAAGCTCTGTGGATTCAGAATAGTTATCCCCTTCAGGAAGATGGTGATCAACCTCATCACATCCATCCTTGCGTCAATTGGTATCAGAGCGAGGACTCCCCTCGGACCAATGGTAAATAACGAAGGTATGGACCAAAATTCTGTGGACGGTGATTGAAGAATTAGTTATCTTTTAGAAAAAATTGAAACTTTCCACCAGGAGAGTCAATTGACCATGCAAGGGCTGCAGGAAATCCTTGACTGTCTTGTGGATATGCTAATTTCGCCTCGAGCCCAACGTGATGCTCAACCGCCTGTGGTTGATGTACGGCACAACCCCAATTTCTGTAGAGCACTATCAGTGGTGAATTGTAGAGTTACCCGCTCTAGCAACGAGGACCTTGATAACGGCTTTACCCAATAACTAGTCCATAAAAGCGATCGTCTACATCATGATAAAAGAGACTATCGAGGCAAGATCGAACTTTCTAATTTTAATGGCTTATTACATATAGAAGATTTTCTCGACTGGCAAGCCTAAGTAGAATGATATTTTAATTATATGGACATGTTGGAGCATAAAAAGGTGAAATTAGTAGCATTCAAATTAAAATCTGGTGCTTCTTCATGGTGAGAGCAATTACAACTCTCACGTGCTCGACAGAATAAAGCGTCCATCCGATCATGGCCACGGATGAGACGCCTTCTTCGATCATGATTTCTAAGGCCCATATCCTAGATCGTACCATTCCGTATACTCATTTGGTTCTCCCAGTCGAATTCTGGCAACCCGCGACCTATAACCAATGTTTGCACGCGATCCTAAGCCAAGTCCTGCATATCTGAGTCGACTCGACCCGAGACTTGTACTAATGCGACCACACCGTCGCCGCGGTTCGGATGTCACGTCTCGCGCGCTGAGGCGATACCTTGGCTATGAGATGTGGGCCTACGTTCAGTTCGAGGAAAACGCTGCACGTTGCAAACCCCAAGAAAATATATCCCATCAAATATCAAGTACGCACTCCATCACTCCCATCACTCACCCCCATCCCTAAGTACAACTACCCTCCCCAAAGTCAACTCTCCCCATCACCGATCACTCTCTCACCCATCCCCCTCTCTCTCTCTTTACATCACATCTCCCACCTCTCTCATCTCTCTTACCTCTCATTTCTCCCAAGCAACTCACGTCCCAACCTCCATGAGAGAGAGAGTTTGGTGTGGCCCACCTTCCTATGTCTCATCCCCACCATCCAAAGCCCATCTCAACCGTTAAATACATCCCCTTGGAAGCACTAGAGGCTATAAGCGAAAGAAGGAAGAGGAGATCTTGAGGTGGGTGCTTCTCTCTCTCTCTCATTGTTGTGTGATGTGTGGCCCACTCGGATGGACCCCACCTTGATTTTTGTCTTATCCAAACCGTCCAAGTTATGTGGACCCTACCTTACGGTGGTGTAAAAATACAAGTATCTGATGGATTCAAATCAGGTGGGCCACGTTGATGTGGGACCCACCTTGATGAAATGTGGGCCACGTCCATGTGGGATCCACTATGATGCCCATGTATATTCATGCCGTCCAGCGTCCCTGGACGCTGGACGTGCAGCAGGGAGCACCTAACATGGAGTGTGTGTACTGATATAGGCGGGTACTAATAGCTAACAAAAAAATTCTTTTAAAGTTTGGGGTGGGCCGCTCATGCAGGCCCCACCTTGATGTATGTAGATAATCCACGTCGTCCATTCCATTGCTCAGCTCATTTTAGGTGTTGAGCTGAAAAATGAGTCCAATCCAATAATTGAGAGGGCCATACCATAGGAAATATTGGTATTACCGTTAAAACCCACATTGATTATTCTATTCGTCAAAAATATATCACATATTGGTCTTATTTGGTCGATCAAGGGCCGTAGAATCCAATGGCCAGGTTGAATTTTTCAGATGGGGGCCCTATACGTGAAAAACCATGGAATTTAAAAAAGAAAAAAAATAAAAAGATTTTTGCAGCAGCGTCAGGCACGCAGGCAATGCCTGCGCACTGGCGGACGGACAGACAGGCTAGGACAATGGGTCCCAGCCGTGGGCCCCACCATGATGAGTGTCGAACATCAACACCATGCATTTCATGGGGCCCCTTTTTAGGCAGTGGGCCCCCAAAATCAGCTATGTACGGACGCTTAGGTGGCCCACACGGAGGAAATAGTGAGATTGAATGGCTGTCATTGAAACCCTTTTGGCTATCACTGAAGTTATAGATCGTTAAGAAATTTGTTTTTCTTGTTCATCTAGGTCCATGTGACCTTATTAACGGGTTGGATTGCAGGTAAACATTATGGTGGGCCCCACATGGGACCTAATAATACATGTGTTTCATTTGCACCGTCCACAGCAGTGGACGGTGGAACCCACCACACTGTATGTGTTCTCCCCACACTGTCCACACCCCTGGACGGTGGGACCCACCGTGATGTACATGTTCTATCCACTCCATCCAGCCATTAATCAGGTGGCCATGTCACAGGAAACAGTGTTGATGAACCATCTGCCATTAAAACCCTTTCCATGTAAGGCTTGGGTCAATATGAAAATTTGTTTTTCCTTTCATCCAGGTTCATGTGACCTTATCAACAGGTTGGGTGGAAAATAAACATTTGGGTGGGCCCAAGTCCGTGTGACCTTATTAACAGTTTGAATGTCAGATAAACATTCTGGTGGGCCCCATGTGGAACCCACAATGGGGTATGTGTTTTATTCACACCGTCCACAATAGTGGACAGTGGGACCCAACAATGATGTATGTGCTTTTCGCACCATCCACAGTAGTGGACGGTGGAAGCCACCATCATTTATGTGTTTTATCCACACCGTCCACACCTGGATGGTGGGACCCACCATGATGCATGTGTCGCATCCAAATCGTCCAACCATTTGGCCAGCTTATCTTACAGGCTTGAGACTAAAAATGAGGCAGATCTATCAGGATCAAGTGGACCATATAGAAAAAAGTAGCGGGGATTGAATGTCTTCCATTGAAACCTTTTGTTTCACAAAAGTTTTGGATCATTAGAAAATTTATTTCCTCTTAATCCAGGTCTGTGTGACCCAAAGTGGATAGAAAATAAATGATATAGTGGGCCTTGAGCATTTTAATGGTGGAAATCATTGTTACCACTGTTATTTGGAGTGCGGTCCAGTTGATCTTTTGGGATGATTCATGTATATATATATATATATACTATATATTGATGTACTTGTGGCCATCTATTGAGGCCCACCTCCATCTTGATGTATTTATGGCCCGTCGTTGAGGCCCACTTTGATTTATATGAGGCCCATTAGTGCGGCCCATTGATGCAACCCACTTGATGTGATCGAGGCCCAGGTACGTGGCCCATTTGATGTGTATGAGATCCATGTATAGGGCCCACATGTTGTGTATATGAGGCCCATGTGTAGGGCCCACCTGTTGTATATATGAGGCCCATGAGTGAGGTCCATTGTGATGTATTCAAGACCCAGGGGCAAGGCCTGACATGATGTGATTATGGCCCATATGATGTATATTCGTACCATCCATCTCCAATAAATGTGACCCACCTTAGTGTATATATTCTATATCCACTGTTCGTCTAGTTTGTCGGACGGTGGACTCTACATTGATGTATGTGTCTTATACTATCCATCCATCTACCCCAGAACGGTGGTAACCCACCTCATGTATATTCTTGTCGCCCATCTATTTTCTGGGGTGGGATCCAACTTAATGTATGTATTGTATTCCAGCACTGTCTATCTGGACGTGCCATGGGGCCAGCTACGATGTATATGTTGACCTGCATCATCCAACTTGCTAGACGATAATCCCACATATTGTGTATTCGCAGGGCCCACTATGTTGTATGCATTTCATCTATGCCGTCCACTTATGCGGCTCACCATGATATGTGTATAGCAGGCGCACTGTTTATTTGTTGGGGCCCATTTGATAAGTGCAAGGCCCACCATGAAGTGTTGGATACGAGGCCCATTGGCACGACCCACTTGGTAAGGCCCAATGAAATGTATTTTCTGACCCATGTATTATGGCCTAACTGACATATAGGTGACACCATGTATTGCGACCCATTGTGATATACATGAGGCCCATTGGCACGACCCACTTGGTAAGGCCTAATGAAATGTATTTTCTGACTCATGTATTGTGGCCTAACTGACATATAGGTGACACCATGTATTACGACCCATTGTGATATACATGAGGTCCATTGGTACGACCCATTGATGCGGACCACTTGATGTGTATGAAGTTCATTAGCATGGCCCATTGGTGTGGCCCATTTGATGTATTTGAGACCCACGTGTAGGACCCACCTCCCATTTAGCGAGGCCCATTGTAATGTAATTTCGGCCCATATGTCGTGGCCCATTGTGACGTATTCCTGGCCCATATGCCATGGCCATTGTGATGTGTTCCCAACCCACATGTCATGGCCCATTGTGATGTATTTCTGACCCATTTGGCAAGGCCCATTGTGATATATTCAAGGCCCATGGTTGAGGCCCAGTGCAATGTATGTATGGCCCGTTAAGTTGTATATGAATCCCTTGTATGGGCTACTCCTTGGGAGCAATGTTGGTTAAATATCCACGTTGATGGGTAATAATGGTTAAATATCCACATTGTGACCTTCCCTTAGGCCTTGTTAGGCCAATTATCATGATCGATTGTCAATTTTGATTGTCATGGCCGATTGCCGATTTTGATTATCGAGGCCGAGTATCGAGGCCGATTCCGATTTGTCGAGGCTAATTCCGATTTGTTAAGGCCGATTGTATAGGCCGATTTTGATTGGCGAGACCGAGTATCGAGGCCAATTGTCAAGGCCCAATGTGATGTGTGTGAGGCCTATGTGATGAGGCCCATTATGATGCATTTGAGGGCCAGGCGATATAGCCCATTGTGATGTGTATTAAGCCCATAAGTGAGGCCCATGGTATTGTATATTTGGCCTTTGTGTGAGGTCATTGGTCCACTATATGTTAGGATCTATGAGGATCATTCCTTGGGGCAATGTTGGTTAAATGTCCATATTGTCGAGGTCGATTGTCGATACCGATTATAAGTATGTGATGGCATAACATCATGATACATGCCCATATGCATCATCTGCATGTTTGTTATGAGATATGGTTGATCATTGCATATGTCATTGAGCGTGTTGTTGTGAGACTCCTTGATAGGTGGAGGTTATCTCACATGAGCGCACAGTATGCACAGGATTGATGCATGACTGGATTGTATGACTCATGCATCTTGCATTATGATTACTGTACGCCCTAACGACATAAAGGCCGTAGCCTCCACAAGCATATCGTGGATGGCCAGACGGGACACCGAAAATTTATTCTAATATCGGGTGGCCATAGATGGCCCTGGGTGAAAATTCCTAAACCCTCTTGGTACCGGATGATGCCCCAACGTCGAGACCGAGTAGATACATGAGCGCCCGAGTGCCGAATACCAGGTGGTCGCATCTCCCACTGTGTCATGGTCAGTTGGGAGGGAGTGTGGCCTTACCCGCCTGAGAGCAGGGAACATTGCTAGGTTGAGTTTGACCAGCTCATGAATGGGTCCGCTATCGACGTGCCGAATAGGTATTGACAGACTATTAGCCAGGCGGATAGTGAGGTTTCTTACGCTCACTTGGACTGTGTGGCTAGGAGAGCAACAGTGCCATTTGAAATGTACTAAACTCCGGTGATGATCCCAAAGATGAACCGTACTGATATATGGACTTAGTGAGTAGGAATTGCATACTCATTCATTCATTCATCATTTACTATCCACTCGGGCTGGTGGTGCGCAACTAATTGTTACGTGTACCTTCGCAATGGCCTTCGGTTGGGGCACGCGACTAACCTGAGATCAGGAGTTTACCACATTGAGTCTGACTATCCAAATTAGGTATGGAACTAGTTTGAATAGAAGTCCATTGTAATAGACCCCATAGCCTGCGATACTATGTACTACCATCCCGACTTCACACTCTAGCATGGTCATTCCATTCGCACTGCATGTTGCATTACATTCACGGCATATGATAATTTGGGTTATTGTATTTCTGCATTTATATGGTCTAAGTACGGCTGACGCTATTTGTGTTACTCATCAGGAATGTATATTGCATTGCATCCTCTACATCTAATATTTACTCTCTATGACTCCTCATTTACATAGTTGATTCGTATTGTGTATTCCAATATTGTATGACTTATGATCTTGTCAATATTTCTGTTTATTTCTAACATTGTATGATTTATGGATTACTAGTATTTTTGGTATTGTATGACTATGGCATTTTATTGAATACTTGGCACTTACCTTATGCACACACTTACACCACCCTCTAAGATTTCTATAAGCTTATGCATGATAGATGCGTGTAGGTGATGTTAGGTTGCAGCAGTGTTGAGCTTGGAGCGTAGAGTGGTCTTCTAGAGCTTGATTTTCAATTTATGTATTTCCTTTTTAGCATTGTACTAAAATGATTATATTAGTCGATATGTAATGATGATGTTGCCTTTGTGAATTGGGTAATCTTGTGATTATGCTTATTATGTGTTAAATGTAAAAAAATATAAAAATATAAAAATCCTCCTCGTAGGATCCCAAAATCGGAATCTAACATATGGACACTAGGAACCGAGAATGGGGTACTATGAAGGCTGTCGGCACCAGATTCGGCAATTGGGATTCCTGTGAATCCAATTTTTGGGTTTGGGGCATGACAGAAGTCATCTATAGTGATTACTCGCAAGTATTGTTCCAGTAATACCAAAATTACCGACAGGTCATTACAGATTACAGCGAAGAATTCCAGAGGTTGGCAACGTAAAATGACCCATCAAAAACTGAATCGTAGAAGGTAGCACGATTTATAATAGGGTTACGATCGATGATTCAAGACCAAGTTCAGATGCACCAGGTCGAGACCGTGGATGAAGCAGTTCAATTGGTAGGTATGGCGAAAACGCAACTTCCAAGAGTCTCTACTCAGCCTTATCCTTCAACTCGGCCCTTATAACGGGTCCCACGCAAGATTCAGTGCTAGCACGAGGGAAAGAACTAGTAAAGGAGGTCATCAACCTCTTACAACCATAAATCATGACACGAAGAGTGGCCCATCTAGGCCTCAACGTGTAGCACCCACAATAATGGGCCCGAGTAAGATTCCAAATCCTTACAGTCAGTCAAGGCCGAACACTTATTATCGTTGTGGCCAACCGGGTCACTAATCAAACACCTACCCTCAATGCCCCGCAACCCACTTTACAATTAACGAAGGGGGTACTAAAGGTGATGTAGAAAAAGAAGACCCTAGCTTTGATGAAGATGAACAAGCCACTAAGGAAAGAGTTAGTGACGAAGAATGGACAGCTAAGGATCATGGCGAATACTTGGTCATGAGGCAATTACTGTACACTCCACAAAAGGAATTGCATTAACAACGACACAATATATTCTGTACATAGTGTATTGTCAACAGCAAGGTCTGTGATGGACAAGTTGCAGCTACCTACAACAAAGCACCACTCCCCTTACTCGGTTGGTTAGATAAAAAAAGGCAAATGAGACCAAGGTAACTGAATAATGCACTGTCTTGTCTTCAATTGACAAAAATTATAAGGATTAAGTACTTTGTGTCATAATCAACATGGAAGCATGCCATATGTTACTCGGTCAACCATGGTAGTTAGACCGTAATGCGACCCACCGAGGATGAGACAATGTTTATGTCTTCAATAAAGATAGTCGAAAGATGGTCCTTGCCCCTATGCCACTAGAGAACCATCCTAAAGCTTCTAAAGTGGAGGAAAATTCCCTCCTGAGCATTCAGGATTTCATGAAGGAAATCAAGGAAATCAGTGTGATGTACGTCGTAGTAGTAAAAGACAAGGAATCAGAGCCCTTAATCATTCTCCCAAGTTTGAGGCCATTCCTGAATGAATTCAAGGAAATCTATCCTGAAGATTTACTCGACGGATTGTCCCCCATGCGGGATATTCAACATCATATAAACTTCATCCCTGAGGCTAGCTTGCCCAACCTCCCTCACTATCGGATGAGTCCGTAAGAGTGTAAGATACTTCAGGGCCAAGTGAAGGAACTGATTCATACTAGTCAAGTCAATGAGAGCATGAGTACATGTATTGTGTCAGCTCAAGAGGCTAATGTAAAGTACAAGGAAAAAACTGATAAACATCAATGTCAGAAATTATTTCAGTATATGAACAAAATCCCTTGAGTAACTCAAGGATGAGTTTTTACCAAGTGGAGGGGTCTGATATAGAACATGGCATAGATATATTCCTAGCATGGTTGGACCAAAAGAACGTGAATTGTAAATTGGTCATAACTTTTTATCTGGGTATCGCTATAGGACACACAACCTTTCAATCTTTATTATAATGGGATATTTGAGGTGAACCAACCCATAAAATGGGTCACGTCTGTCCGTTTATCAAGAAATTGTGCGCTTTTAGCTCAAAAATGAAATTTGAAAAAATTAATAATTTTAGTACTTCTGATTTGTTAATATTTTCTTATTTTTAAAGTTTTAGACTTTTTTCTAAAAATAACTTATAATCATGCTATGACTCTTCTAGCAAAAGTTATTTGGGATTTTTATTTTTAGAAATTATGATTTAGAAGAGTTTTACTAGAATTAGGATTTTTTATTAGAGTTAGAATTTTACCATTTTTGGTATTACGAAATTTAGGGAGTTTGAGTTGGATTTTGACTCTGAAATGTCTTCCTAGGTTTGGTATCACTATTTAAATTAAGGATTGTAAATTCGATTTTATCATCAATCGATCAAATTTTAGATTTCTAGAATTTATTTCTATTTTCTTATTTTCCCTCTTGGGTTCAAAGTATCTCTGTGAGGAGTCCAGAGAAGCTCCGTGGATTTGGAATAATTATCCCCTTGAGGAAGATGGTGATTCACCTCATCACTTCCATCCCTGTGTTAGCCGGTGCTGTGGAATTTATTTTATGTCATGCAATGGTTTCAATAGCTTATATGGAAAGGAAAAAAGATCGGTATGGTACGTTGGAATTTGAAGATATATATATATATATATATATATATATATATATATATATATATATATATATAAAGAGAGAGAGAGAGAGAGAGAGAGAGAGAGAGAGATCACGTTTATTTATAATGATGTAAGTTGGTTTTTATTAGCTAGTTCATACTATGGGCAGATCAGGATTTTGACACTAAAAGGGGTCATTTCGCACCAGGGGGTTGAGGTGATTTCAAATCCCCTGGTATGTTTGGCACCATAAAGTAACTAGGGGTTTCAAATCTAGTGGGTTTCAAATCCACGATGAAAGCTTGGATTACATCTAAACTCCTTCCAAGAGTTGCATGTGTAACATGTGCATCACTAGACTATTAATCTATTGGACACAGGCCCACTAATGATATCCCAAATAATTAGAGTATCAATTGCATTACTTTAATTACTTTAATACGATGATTTACACCTTCCAATCATTATCCATGTAAATCAACGATTAAAAATCATTGGTTAGTCACTCAGATGTGATCTTGTGCTTGTGGCTCATCCTAGACTTGGAATTACATCATTTTAAAGCAAAGTATATATTTCAATGGGTTTGTTACAACTATTATGTCAAACATTACATACATACACTAATTAGAGATATTGAAGTTGATTTAGTAATTAAATTCAAGCCCTTGAAAATATACTATGCATAGCTACTTTTGGACAAGAGAAGATTCTAAATTCCAGGTGCCAAACATAATGGGAGGATTCCAAATCCAGAGGGTTTCAAATTCTAGAGTGGTTTATGGGCCCAAAATTGAGGCAGATACAAAGGTCAAGTGGACCACACCAAAAAAGTTATGGGGATTGAATATCTACCATTGAAAACTTCTTGGAGGCTGTAAAAGTTTTGGATCAATCTTATATTTGTTTTTTCCTTCATTCAAGTTTGAGTAACCTCTTTGATAGGTTTGATGACAAATAAACATCATGATGGGCTCTAAGATGCTTTTAACGGAAGAAATCATTGTACCCACTGCTTGTTACGGTGTAGTCCTCATCCAGCTCCATGTGACCTTATCAACAAGTTCAATGGAAAATATACATTATAATGAACTCTAACAGTTCTTAATGTTTGATTTTCAATCCTTGCTGCTTCATATGATGTGATCAACTTTGGATCTGCCTCATTTTTAAGCTTATGCCTTAAAATGAGCTAGCAAAATGGATGAACAGTGGATAAAACACATACATCATAATAGGGCCAATGGAGCTTTTCGAGCACTACATGTACGTCGAGTGGATTTGGTTGGTGACCCCAACACCAGCCAGCTAGCTAGAATCAAAGCTCTATAGGCCCCACCATAATGTATATGTTTTACCGCATCATCCATCTTTTTTGCCCGTTCATTTTAGGACATGAACCCAAAAATGAGGTAGATCCAAAGGTCATGTGCACCACACCACAGAAAATAGTGGGGACAATAACATCCATTATTCACTACAACAATTCAGACATTTTGCAACAAGTCAACTCATCGTTAAAAAAATTTTGTGACGAGTGTTGCTCGTCGCCAATTTTGTTACAAATATTGCGTTACGAATTCTACTTAACAACGAAAACACCAACCCGTCACCAATGACTTAGTTATTTGCAATGACCTAATAACTTGTCATAAAATATAGCTAATTAGCGATGAGTTAACACATCACCATTGTATATCATAAAATGTCGCTAAATATGAAACTCGTCATGAATAAAAACGTTTTGCAATGAGTCCTTGTTGTCTCTAACAACCCCTAACTTGTCACAAAAGATTTTTGCGATGAGTGTTGCTAGTCGTCAATTTTGTCTCAAATACTAATTATTTGCGATAATTTAATAAGTTGTCACTAAATATAGCTTATTTGCAACGAATATACATGTCACCATTAAATATTATAAAATATCACTAAATATAAAACTCGTCATGAATAAAGGTGTTTTGCGATGAGTCCACTTATTGGTAAAAAAAACATAAAGTCATTGCCAAAGTCTATGTGGCGACGACTATTGATCATCGCCAATTACATCACAAATACGATGTCACAAATTCTATTTAGTGACAAAAACAACAAGTCATTGCTAATGAGTTAATTATTTGCCACAACTAACAACTTGTCGCAAAATATTAGTGATAAGTTGAACGTCACCAAATTATGTTGATTTATTTATTAGCGACAAGTAAAAGTCATCCATACAAATATTTTTTAAAATATTTTTTCTAGTTTGAACTAATTTAATCGAACAAAATAACCTATATTAATTAATATTTATCATAATCCAATGAAATATAAAAATAATTTAATTAAATAAAACTAAATTTATAATTATCCAAAACACAAAAAAGTACATATGTCCAAATTGTCTAATAAAAATCAATAATAAAAAAGAAATGTGCATCCTCAATAATTCGGTGGGGCCTAGGAAGATAACAACAATCTGTATAAAAATCTGTAAAATAATTAAAATAAAATATTATTAGTGATTATTCTATACTACTTGCATAATTTAAATATGACATTCAACTTACCACTGAAGATGTAATTGGGCTTGCTGTGACATAAGGGTACACACCATCTCCTCCAATTGAGCATGTCGTGTTAGTATATCATTTATCATCCCTTGCATGACCTTCACCTCAGTCCTAAGATCAGTGGACATTACTTCTGCATGCTCGGCCCTCCTCGTAGCCTTATCCCAAATATCTTCAAATTGGAAGATTCTAACCATCCAAACTTTGATCTTTGCTCCATGTTGTTACTATGCTTCTTAAATGTCTGCTTGTAGGTCATCGATTGAAGGTTTAGAATCTTCTAACATAAGATATTTTTGCAATATCTCAAACCACAATGGGGATCATCAGATCAATGGTTTGGATCACCAAACCATGTGCACCACTTGCATGGAGGCATTGGGATACTACACATCTTGGTGCATTAAGATGAGGAAGTACCCCTCAAATTGCAATTATATTATTTTATAAATCCTAGTGGGACACACGCAATGGATGGGCTGGAGTTATGAACCACATCTCAATGGGCCCAATAAATGATTATGAATGTTTTAATGGGAGGGTAACCCCTCTCAACTGTTGTATGTGGTGTGGCCCAGCCAAGTCATAGATTAACTTGATTTTTAGGCCCATGGCCCACCATGAATTGGTGCATCTGGCAGATGGGGTAGATGTTTAGCACACATCATAGTGGAGCCCACACAATTCGATCTCATGGGAAGTTCCCAAGAGGTCGACATCATAGTACCATCTAAGGGAGCAAACAATCATTACTAAGTTGGTATGAGACGTTTAATGCTTCAATCTTGAGAATTTAATTATAAAGTGGTTATAATCTTGCGTGTTTGTGAACACACGTATCATACCAATGAAAACAATTGGAAAAGGCGTCCACACTATTGAGCCTTGGAAATCCACTCATCCATGCTACCAAATCAATTTATGACATGATTCAGAAAATGCGGCAGGTCCAAGGCTCAAGTAGAACACCCCATAGAACGTAGGAGATTAAACACCTACCACAAGATCATCATAGCCCACTTGCCACAAGAGCCAAATCATTCATATGGTGGGGTCCATTGCGAACATACCTATCTCAAAAGATAGGTATAACCCAGAAGACGAACATGCACAGAGATCACCAGTTGAACCTAACCGCTGCTTTGATGCCGACTTCTCTTTATAATCTACCATTCAAAGCCTTTCCTCTTCTCTATTAAAGGATCGAGAGTTGGATGGATCTTTTTAATCTTAGGAAATAGAAATAATGTCTCCTCGAGCACAATGTAATGTGTATCCATGTTAAACGGGAATGGATTGACAACTCCCCTGCCACCAGCAAATGGCTAATGATTGGTGCTCCGTGGGCCCCACTATGATGTATGTGTTTCATCCATGTCGTCCATCTATTTTTGTAGATCATTTCAGGGAATGAGACCAAAAATGAGGTATTTACCATTCTCAATGGACCACATTACATGAAACAGTGTTGAATGAGTGTCGACCATTAAAAACTTTTTGGGGCCCATAGAAGTATTGGATCAAGTTGATATTTGTTTTTTCCCTTCTTTTAGGTCTGTATGACCTAATCAACAAATTTGATGCCAAATAAAACAATGGGCTTTAGGAGGATTTTAATGGTGGATATCCAATCACTATTTTTTTTCTTGTAGTGTGGTCCACCTGAGATTTATATCCCTCTCGTTTATTGGATCAACCCCTAAAATGATGTGTAAAAATGGATTAATGGCATGGATGAAACATATACATCATAGTGGGGCCCACAGAGCACCGACCACCAGCCACCGAGCTAGTGGCAAGGGGAGTAGCCAATTCGTTTCCTTGTTAAACGGGAATGGATTGGAACGCGGATTAGCCACTGACAAGTTGAGTAGCGAGACTCGCTACCGAAGTGATGTCACCAAGTTTTGTGGGCCACACCGTGATGTATGTTTTATATCTACACCGCCCATCTATTTGGAGAGATCATATTAGGACATGATCTAAAGAATGAGTCACATCCAAAGCTCGAGAGGACCCCACCACAGAAAATAGTGGGGAGAGTGATGCCCACCATTACAAAGTTCTAAGGGCCACAAAATTTTTCCATCAAGCTAATATTTGTGTTTTCCCTTCTTTCATGTCCACATTAACACATGAACAGGTTGGATCTCAAATAAACATCATGGTGGACCTTCAAAAGGTTTCAACGGTGGGTGTCACTCTCACCACTATTTTCTATGGTAGGGTCCACCCCAGCCTTGGATTTGCCTCGTTCTTTGGACCATGCCCTAAAATGATCTCTCCAAATGTATGGACGGTGTGGATACAACACATACATCATGGTGGGGCCCATAGAACATGGTGACATCCCTTCAGTAGTGAGTCTCGCTACTCAACCTGTCAGTATCCAATCTGCGTCCAACGGATTAGGGGACAGATTTCCTGCAAAAGCATTGGCAGGACGTTCGGACGCTGCAAACCTAGGTGGGGCCCATCGTGATGTTGGTGCGAAATCCACCCCCCCCCCCCCCCCCCAAAAAAAAAAAGTTTAAGACATGGGACTAAAAATAAACCGGATCCAATACTCAAGTGGGCCGAAAATGTGAGGATTAACTGTCCACAGTTGAAATATTCATGGCGCCACAAAAGTTTTGAATTAGGGTAATACTTGTGTTCTCAGTTCATTCCAGTATTAATGATGTTATGAACGGTATGGATGTCATTTAAACATCACTTTCGATCCCAGGGAGGTTTCAATGGTAGGAATTTCCTTACCCACCTTTTTCCTTTAATGTTGCCCACATGAGTCTTGGATCATACTCATTTTTTGTCCCATATCCTAAAATGAGTTCACAAAGAGGATGGGTGGGGTGGATTTTGCACAAACATTATGGTGGACCCCACTTAGGTTTCCTGCACAGGAACTTCCTGCCAAAGGTTCTGTAGGAAATCCGCGTCTGGATCAGCACCATCCCCTTTTCAAGGACATGGTTCAGCTAGTGACTGTTAAGGGTCAAATATTGCATATTTTCCCTCATTTATATCTTGGTTTTATAAACATGATAATGCTTAATGTTCTAAGGAGATCAAGATTAAAGAATTCCCATGCCAAAGATTAAAGAAAACCAAGTGAGGAATGAAGATAATCAAATATTTGAAGTGATTAAAAGGAATCATGAAATCATCCTAAAAAAGCATATTTTGAAACTCTAGGTCATTTTGTAAAATTGCGTAAAGTCTATTTTGAAAAATTGGGCAGAGTGAAGTCTATTTTAGCAAACTATGTAAATTCAAGACAGTTTCTAGAGTTTTCCAACTAGGAGCAAAAGTTGGAGTTTCACAACTATAAATAGGACTCTCTAAGATGCTCTAAGGCATCTTCTAGGGTTTAAGGAGTGGCGCAAAAGGGTGGAGAAGCCGTCGCCAAGAGTTTTTCTTCTTCCTTAGTTGTTTTCATTTTTTTCTTAAGAAACTTTGGTCCAATCTTGTCTGTGGTTGGCTAAACCTCTTAGCTGGGGCTAAGAGGTGAAGCTTGTAGCATGATGGAATATTTTTATTTCTTTGATTTATGTTTATGTTGAACTTCATGGATTCTAATTTGATATTTAAGGAATACTTTCAGTTTTTAATGGTTTATTGTGACTCAAATTACAGTCGATCTGCAATAGCTTTGAGTATCTTCTTTTCCTGATTTGAGATTGTGAAATTAGTAAGTCCTATTGTTCATCATCGTCCCTTGGGCATAGTAGGGTGATGGAATCCTTCCTAATCTTCACAATTCTCCTGCTTTGAGATTATACGATTGGTAAATCCTGTTGTTTGCCATTGTCTTCTGATCATGGTTTGGTGATGGAATCCCTGCCAATTATCATAGTTCTCCTTCATTGAGAATTAGGTCAATGAAAGTTCAGACTTGGTTTTATTGATATATTTTCCAATTGGATAGGATAAGACTCCAATTCTAATTGTGTTACTTGAATCAAGTAATAGGGCTCCCTGATCACTGCAAGTGGATCCTTGGCACCCTAGTTCCCACCTTTAAATTCTTAGTTTTAATTACTTAATTCACAATTACTCTTTCAATCACTTTAGGATTAGTTTTACATCTTCTTCTAGTTTTACTTCTAGTTAATTTTAGAAATGCACAAGATCAGTCCCTATGGATTCGACCTCGGTCTTACTGAGATTATTACTTCATTGCGACCCTACACTTGGGGTTGTGAACAGTGATGTTGCCACTAGCCAGTTGTCTAGTGGTCGGTGCTCTATGGGCCCACTATGATCTATGTATTTTATTCACACTGTCCATCCATTTTTATACATTATTCTAATATTTTATCCCATGAATGAGGTAGATCAAAATCTCAGGTGGACCACACCATTGGAAAACAAGAGTGATTGAATGTCTACCATTAAAAACTTCCAAGAGCCCATTCTAATGTTTATTCGGCATCCAACCTGTAGATTAGGTCATAAAGACCTGGATGAAGGTATGAAAAAAAAAAAACAAATATCAGCTTGATCCAAAACTTTTGTAGCCCCAAGAAGTTTTTAATGGTTAGAGTTCAATCAACACTGTATGACAATTATCTGGAAAAATGGATGGACGAAATGGATGAGACACATACACATCCTGGGGCTTACAGAGCACCAAATACTAGCCATTGGCTAGTGGCAGGGTGAGTAGCCAATCCATTTCCTCCGGAAAGTGACGTCAGTAGTTCTGTGGGTCCCACCATGATGTATGCTTTGTATTCACACCATCCATCCATTTGGGGAGATCATTTTAGGGCATGAGACAAAGAATGAGTCAGATTCAATGCTCGAATGGACCCCACCATAGAATTCATACATCATGTTGGCCCCTCAGTGGCCTCTTGGAGCCTCATTCATCTCATCCCCTATCCAACCATCCATTCATCTCATCCAATCATCCAATCATCCATCAATCCATCTATCTAACCATTCCATTCATCTATCCGGTCTACCAAACATCCATCCATCCATTCCATCAATCCATCCAACCATACCATCCATCCATCTAACCATCTCATTCATACATCTGATCATCCCATCAATCATCCAAACATCCATCTATTTATGACATCTATCCATACAACCACCCCATCCATCTAACCACCCATCCATTCATCCATCCATACATTCATCCAACCATCCCATCTATCCATCGAACCAACCCATTTATCCATTCATTTCATCTAATCATCAAAACATCCATCCATCCATATCATCTATCCATCCAACCATCCATCCATCCCATCCATCCACCATTCAATTGATGATTGGAGGTTGATCTGATGGTCGAAAGCACATTGTGCTGTATATCATTGATTGGGAAGACGATCTTGTGATCGTCGGTGATGTGCAACATTCGATCGTCAATTGGAGACTTGATTAAGTGATGAACGATGATTTCCACCATTCGATAGAGGATTGGAGGTTGATCGGATGGTCAACATCACTTTATATCCTTTGATTGTTGATTGGAGGTCGATCAAGCGATTGTCGATGATGTGCACCATTCTATCATCAATAGGGGAATTGATAACACGATTTATTAGGGTTGAAAGTTGGGCGGTTTCAACCCGACCGACCCAACATTGGGTTAGGCTTGGGCAAGATGTATTGGGTTTGATCTCGGACTTGGGTTATACAAACACCAACCAGATAAAACTTTGGTCAGGCTTGTATTGAGGTCTCGGGTTGCCTGATCCAACCTGAACCCAATCAATATATAAGTACAAATTATAATTGCGTGCCACTCGTCTATGTTGAAGGCACTGGAATTTCCAGTGTCATTAAGTCTCATTACTCCACATCATTTTCGATGACTCAAGCTAACAAGATATGGCAGATTTCTCTCCCAAATAGATTGCATCCTACACAACACAATTTTAAAGCAGTAGTTGTCCTATATTTTAGCTTGTTTATTTAGAAAAAATGAAGTTCTTTATGATAAATAATAACATATATAATTAATAAAACCATATGTACAAAAAATAATATATGTATTGAAATATAATAGACTAATGTAATCAAAAAAATACTAATATGTATCTACCCGTCCAACTCGACTGAGCCAGCTTGGGTTGGGCTTGGGTTGAGAATTTCCAACCCGAGATTGGGTTGATTGGGTTAGGGTTGAGGTATAGGAACCTTGGGTTGGGCTGGGGTTGAGCACCAACCTGACCCAACCCCCCAACATTTAGCCCTACGATTTACGGTGGTTTTACCATTCAATCAATAATTAGAGGTTCATCAGATGGTCGACAGTGCTTCGTGTCATCCCATGGTTGATTAGGAGGTCGATCAGGCGATCATCAGTAAAGCGCACTGTTCGATCGTCAATCAAGAACTTAATGAAGCAATCTACGTTGGTTTGCACTGTTTAATTGATGGGCACATAGACATATAAAGGAAAACTATTCTTAGAGCACACAGATAGCTGAAGGGAATCTCAAATATCCTTTATCCAAAACTTGTATGGCCCTTAAGAAGTTTTCAATAGTATAAGTTCAATCCCCACTAGTTCGTTGGGATGAACACTTAGGCTTCAGATATGCTTAAATTTTAGGCTCATTTCATAAAAAGCACTACTCAAAGGTATGGACTGTGCAGATTAGACACATACATCACATGTGAGTTTACTTAGTGTTCTTATCTTAGTGAGTGTTACCCATGCAACTACTTAAAGAGAAAGAGATGGGTAATGAGAGTGGATAAGCTGCTACATGCTCGAGTAATACCTTAGTGGGTGTTACCCCTACTGTAGGGCCCACCTTGATGATTTGTTGGATATTCACAGAATCCATCCATTCGTACGGCTCATTTTAGGATGCGTTTTAAAAAATTAACCATATTTGAAGAATTTTTTTGTTTAGCCACCAGGAAAATCCATTAAGAAATCACATTAATTTCTTATAGTGTGTTTTCTTTAGACAAAATTAATAGTTGATTCCACATGAATGGGAGGTTGATCAGGCGATCATTTCCACCATTCGATTGAAACTACATTTGTCATAAAAAGTATAACTTAGTATTTTTACAACGAGTTTGACTAGTCATCGCAAACAGTCTTTTCCGTCACTTAATTTCATATGAAAAAATTTGTGCATCAAGTATTTGTAATGATAATTGTAGCTCATCGCAAAAATTTAACTATTGGTGATGATTTATAATGTTGTTGCAAATACTTTACCATATTGCAATGAAAGTACATTAGTTGCTAAAAGTTTAAGTTGGTATTTTTCGCAATGCGTAGACCTAGTCATCACCAAAATAAATTATTTGAGTTATTGTAAAAATTAATATTTTACAACGATACTGAATTCGTCGTATAAAGTGGACATTACTGATGACAATTGAAATACATTATGAAAAGTCTTTCTGGCCATATAATTTTCCTACGAAAAATTAGTGGAAAAAGTCTTTACGACAATAATTACAGCTTGTCATAAAAATGTTGACTATTGCGATGATTTACAATGTTGTTGTAAATACTCTACCCTTTCTTAATAAAACTACATTCATCACAAAAAGTTTCAGTTATTATTTGTCGCAACGAGTTAACATCGTCGTCGCTAAAATATACTATTTGCAGTGACTTTTGTGTCGTCGTAAAAAATAATATTTTGCGACGACACTCAATAGGTTGAATAAACTGGACATTAGCAATTAAAATTGAAATGCATCACGAAAAGTCTTTCCCCCATGTAATTTCTTTTGAAATAATTAGTGTGAAATTTTTTTGCAATGATAATTGCGAGTCGTTGGAAAAACGTTAACTATTTTTGATGACTTACAATGTTGTTGCAAATACTCTACCCTTTCGCAATAAAATTACATTCGTCGCGAAAAGTTTTAGTTGGTATTTGTTGTAGCGATTTAACTTAGTTGTCGCTAAAACAAACTATTTGCAACGACTCTTATGTCGTTGTAAAAAATAATGTTTTGCAACAACACTCAATTCGTCGCATAAAGTAGACATTAGCAATGACAATTAAAACGCGCCGCGAAATGTCTTTCCCGCCATGTAATTTTTCATGAAAAAAATAGTGCAATAAGTGTTTGTGACGACAATTATAGCTCGTTGCAAAAATATTGAGTATTGGCGATGATTTACAATGTTGTTATAAATACTCCGCCCTTTTGCAATGAAACTACATTCATCTTAAAAAGTCTAATTTGGTATTTTTTGTAATGAGTTTAACTAGTCATCGTAAAAAGGCCTGTGGAAAAAAGTTTAATTTTGTATTTTCACAACGAGCTTAACCAAACGTCGCTAAAGCCAATGTTTGCGACAACTTTTCTGTCGTCACAAAAAACTTTTTTTTTCGACAACATCTAATTCATCACAAAAAGTAGCTATTAGCAACGACTGGTTATGCTCGTTATGAAAAGTCTTTCCCGCCACATCATTTCCCGCTAAAAATTCATGCGGCAAGTTTTCATGACAAGTTTTGCGACGGCAATTGAAGCTCGTCGTAAAAAAGTTGACTATTAGCGATGATTTAAAATGCCATCGTAAATAGTTAATTTTTTATGGCGACTCGGAATGTCGTTGTAAAAATTTGACTTTTTGCGATGAAATTAGACTCGTTGCTAAAAAAAGTCATTATAAAAAGTCTAAATTGTTGTAATGGTTGAAACCTTCTTTGGAGCCCATAATGATATTTATTTGTCAGTCAACTTGTTCATAAAGTCACGCAGACCTGGATAAAGAAAAACGCAAATATCAGCTTGATCCAAAAGAAGTCCATGGAGCTATGAGAAGGATCCAGCTCAGGTGAACAAGAGTCGTGTGATGGAGGTTTGTGTAAATTATACATTTGAAATTCTTTCCCTTTTTGCATGGTCTCCAATGCTCAAGCTGAAATGGTTTCTTTCAAGTGTGGCAAGGCTCTTCTTTTATTTGATGTTATCAGTTGTTCTTTAACTTTATTCCATTTCTTTAGTGCCATTCCATTTTTTCTCATGCCTCTATTCATCGGGAAATAAGGTTTTTCTAATGGAGATATCCTATTATAACCAGGGAGTTCATACTGTTCCAGAGGACTTCGTTGCGAAGTAATTGAGGTCCGTGCTTTCTGATATGCAGGTTGATGTGGTAAGTGACAAGCACTCAAAAACAATACAAGGTTGGTAGAGGTTTTGGACCCTAGTCTTGTGATGCCTCTTGACATGAAACCCCTTGTGAGATTGGCTTAGGTTGCTTCAGCTTGTTTAGCAATACAAGGAAAAACAGACCATAGGAGTGGAACACATGGAGGAATTTTTATTTTATTTTTAATGTATTTGGATCATTATTGTTGTAAATATTATATATTTTTATTGTAAATTGTACAATATTTGCTTGATATTCATTTTTTTTATTATATTGGAACATTCTTTGGGTTTCAATGTGGGGATATAAGCAACGTCTATGTTTATTGATATGAAAGTAACATTCATGTCTTACTAATAATTTATTTATTTGTATTGAAATTTCTTCTTGCATGTAACGGTGACAGTAGGGATGATGTGCTACTTAGCCCGAGTATCTGTAGACAGGACGTGGCAGGGAGAAAACTAACGTGTTTAGTTTGGGGGCAGGAGCTGGAAGTGGCTTGTGCGAGGAGGCCCATTAAGAAGGATGTGGGTGTTGGTGGGAGCAGTAAGCGTAGTAATTTGATGGAAGGAGTTTGGAGTTTACATGGAGCAGGTAGATTTTTGGAGGCTGCTGATATGAGGCAGGAGGAAGGGGATGACAAAGGTGCTACTGGTTGGTTGGTTTATTCACATTCGGACCCACTTGCAAGGCCCAACATGAGGAATGTGGTGCAGATGCTTGGTGGAGAGGCATCAATGCCAAGTGTCCCAAGATCTAAGCCTTCCTTGAATTTTAGCACTAACCATCTGTTGTTGAGCTTGCAGGATAGTGTTTCTGATTGCATATGATCACTATCTCCACATCATCCTCCGGTAGCAGCTTCATTGGTGGAAGAGGCTGATGTGATATTGTTACATCTTATTATTATTATTATTATTATTTTACTTGTTATATGTCTATTAATATTATATTTATTCTTTTTATCTCTGTCGCTCATAAAGTTAGTTTAACAGTGTCATGGCCATGACCTTTGAGATTTTGTGTGACACTAAATGTGAATTTCAGTATATGTAAAGGGTATTTTTGAAATTTTGAAAATTTGCGTGATTAGGATTTTATCCACTCAATAAACACTTTGGATTACGTTCTCTCTCTCTCTCTCTCTCTCTCTCTCTCTCTCTCTCTCTCTCTCCTACCAAAAGTAGTCTACTCCCAAGTTTAGCCCACATGAGAATCCAGAGCCCATTAAACAAACTGTGAGAGACAGATGATTGACTGTATAACATCCATCCGTGCATATTCTGTCAAGCCTCTAACGTTTAGATGTCAGCCCAAACAAGTGGCAGATCTGAAACTCTAACATTTAGTTCAATCATATCTTTGATTGGCTACACTCTTAGCTAGGGCTAAGATGTGAAGATTGTATTTATTCATAATGTTTAATTCACTTTGATTCAAGTATTTGATTTTATTCTTAATCAATTCATTGTTATTTGGTTTGAAAGAAGATTTATTTCAAGTTTACTTTGATCTATTGTCGACTCTAGGCACATTAGGTTCTTAAGAATGCTAAATATACTTACTTTCTTATCTATTTTATAAGGAATTATTCTATAAAATTCATTGATCTATCATAAACTACAGGCACGATAGATGCTTTAAATTTCCTACAATCAATACTTTAATACTTAACAAGGGAACCAATTCAATTGAAATTCGAAATCTGTTTTCATATATGAATGATGATTTAACCGCCATGTGATCTGCTTGGATAGGATAAGACTTCAATTCTACGTGAGTAATCCAATTGAATCAAATGAATTAATATTAAGATATGGCTATAAGTGGATCCTTGGCACTTCAGTTTTTTGTCCTTAATAGTTTCTCTCGCAATTTCTTCTTATAGTAAATTCTAATAGTTAGTTTAGTTTTCATTTTAATTCTAAAGTATTTCAAATATCTCACAATCATAAGTCCCTATGGGTAAGATCTCGGTCTCACTAAGTTATTACTACATCACATCCCTGCATTTTGGGTAGTCTCGAACACTCACCATTGCACATTATCTCAAAAAACTGGCGCATATTTGAATTCAATCCATTATAAAAGAAACTAATTACTTGTCAAATTTCATAACCATTGTGTGGGCATGCGAGTAATAATTCCTTGAATCTCTCCCAACATTGGAAGAATGTCTTGTCTTCCTTTTAGAAGAAATTCATTATGGTGTGCCTTAAGGTAATGGTTTTATGAATCGAAAAGAACTTTTTGAGGAACTCCTGAGTCATCTCAACCCACGTGCCTATTAAGCATGGTCTTAGTTAATAGAGTCATTTTGGGATCTTGGTCTTTTACAACATCGCTCGTGTGCACACGTATCCCAACTCGCATCGTTAATAGACCATACACTGCACCCTAGTGCACCTAGAAAACTCTCCCAAGTGATTTGTTCCAAATGATCTTGAGACCTCTATCATGTAGACCGCGTCGTCGTTGTAATCGTAATGGTGAAAACCGTGCATCAATCCGACGCTCTATTAGTGAGATATGACCCATCAAATGTAAGGCCTAAATTATGTATCCAATAACACAAGCAATCTTTATTATGTTAGGCCCATTGGACATGAGCCCATGTGGGCCTAAAGTCCACTTTTAGAACATGAAAATTACTAACAAATAGGACAATTACTACATGACAAAATAAGAAGCCAGCACATATAAGACAAGCACTATAAGACAAAATTGGATTCTATCCCAAAACTCATTATTAGCTCTCTCCCCATACCTTAGAAAATAATCATGGCCCATGTCCACCTCATCATATACATGCATCCAATGCATATCTTGATTTGTGTCACATCACTTCAAACAACCATTTGCAACACTCTACTTAATCATCCACCATACATCATCTACAACCCACAACCCTTATCCATCCATTAGTCAATGCATGTTTAGATTTCTTCCACCTTGGCTAATGCATGATTGGCACCATCCACCTCATCCATCTACTACCCATACCATACATCACATTCCACCTCACTTTTAGTACCAATAAGATCTCATAAACTTGTCACATCATCTTGCCACCTCAACCCCCTAATTCTCAATACAAGAGTATGTGCTCTCTTGCACTTATTCTTTTCCTATAATTAGAAAAATTCTAAGATTTTTAGAGAGAGTGAGAGAGAGTGGGACCAAGGTGTGTCCCACCATTAATCAAAGAGGGAGTGGACCACACATCATCATCCAACCATCCATCCATTGATGTGAGTCTACACCCCTCCTCCCATCCTCCTCATCCTCCTCTTTCTTCATCTTTTTTATTTTCTTGATATGTGTGCACCCCACTGGTGTGGAGTTCTTGTTTGCATTTATTTATGGCTATGGTGGTCAGCAAGGTGGCACATGTCAATATGGGCCACCATGATGAACATTATATCCATACCTTTCACATGTAATCCTGTTTTTTTGTATTTGGAGAGCAAGTTCTAAAAATCATATAAAATCGGTCATGGTAAGATCAGTGTTGAAACTTGGGAATAATATGAACCATAATATGAACTAACCCTGGACCAAATTTCGTAGCCATCCAACGATCCAATCATCCATAACATCAAGTTTACTTGGCTGCTATCTAGCAGCACATGCAAGATTCCAATTTTTCTAAAAATAAACCCACTTTTAATTCCTTTAATGAATGTATTAAAAATATATGTTCCATTAGATTCGTAGAAAATTGAACTAGCTTTCCAACGGTATATAATAAGCCTCAATCGGAGTTCAGACGGCTAAGATCTTAGCCTTACACGAAAGATATATTTAGGAACTTGTTATGACCATTCTTGTGTGGGCCATATCTGTAATTCCAATAGTCAGATGTATTTGACGTTTTCTTTGAACTTAAGATAGTTATTGATCATATGTGCGGTCCCTATGGTGAGATCCTTTCATGATAGAATTTAGGAAATTCTGGACTGTGAGATACTTTCGTAAGGACAAATCTTGAATTTTTATATGTGGTCCAGATGGATCCACGGCTCTGTATGGTTGGAAACCTATAAATGGCCTGAATGATGTATTCCTAAACCATCCATTGGCTCAAATTTTCCAACATAGATTCTGATCATAGATATTTGATCAAGACATTTCATGTACTTCTTGTATGTTGTATGTATGTTGACCACAATATCCATCCTCTTATTAGGGACCCACTTGGTAGTGAGACCACTTTTGATTTATGTACTTTATTAGTTCATTTAATCTAGACAGCCATGTGTACTGATGTGTGTCTCTTATCTATGCTTTGCTAGTATGTGGGCCCCACTGGTCATTCTATCTATTTCCCTTCTTTTGCAATTTCTATTTGCTAAAATATTTCCAAGTACCTAACTATATTGCATGTAAGCCTCTTTGACACCTTGTAGTGGGCCCCACACTCTATAGTTAAGGGTCCCGCTTTAGGGGATGTTTAATCCTTATATAAGTGAGTTAGGATGTCCCACCTTTTTGTCAAGAATGATTCCCTAAGTGTTTGGAAATTAGGCCCTAAGTTGTGACAGACCCCATTTCTGAAAATTGTCTGATGATTTGTGTTTTGTACCAACTTTGGGCCTCTATAGTGGACCACACGCTGGAGATATGAGTAGGCCACTACTTGGAACCTTTAACCTATACCTATGAATAGATAAATAATATTTTAATCAGGCTATATTAGACCCCACATGATCAGGGAGTGGATCCCAAAATGTGTTCAAGCATGGTTGTGCAGAAAATCAAAGTACTTATGTTTGGCCCTATACCAAATATTTTGTGTGCATAACCAGTTGCTCCCAGCTTATAGTTTTTAAAGCACATATATAGTACAACCAGGGGCACCTGATGGGACATTGAAAGGTGGTCCCCTATGATCATGGGACATACTCAAGATTGGGCCAAAACTAATTCTACACTATTTCATGCACAGTTTCTCCAAGTACACATGTTTAAGGCATCACCGTAAATTGTACTCACCCAACCAATGAGGCCTTCCTTATAATTTTTAAAGCCCATACATAGAGCTACCAGGTGGTTATTTTCTTACACCATATGTAGGCCCCACGTGATCATGAATCTGACTTTAAAATGACCCAAAACCAACCCTGCACCAAAAGTCTGTTTTATATAGAATTTATGTGGGGCCATGTCGGTGGGGTCCACCACCTTTCCAAAACATTTAATGCAGCATCTGAACTCTGAAAAATAACTCTCAGATATTGTTGGGCTTAAAGCTTAAGTGGGCTATCTTGTATGGGCCTTACCTTTCATGTAATGAGGTCTACCTGGCATGTTTTGTAAATGGGTGTTGTATAACTTGTAAAATATTTAGTGGATAGATCTTTCTATTTAAAAGTTCTCTTAAGATATAGGTGGCCTTGGGCCCATCTAAATGATGCAACCCTAAGGCCCAAGCGGACCCAACACTAAGAGAAATCGTTGGGGAATGAGAAACCCACAATGGTAACCTTCCTTGAGCTTGTTGGGTAGGCCCATTGCCTACTGGGCAGTACGCCTTGCATACTACCTCTAGTCAAGTAGACCACACTTAGAGAGACCTAATTTACAATGCATAAACTAGATAATTAGGCTTTTCTTGGTTTGTTGTATACGTGGCTGGTGGGCCCAATATAATATATGACATGAAAGATGTTAACATGTTATCCTTTATATTTGAGATTATTCATTGTTTCTAGTTGGTGGAATGTGTGGTGCCCACTTAGTTGTGGAACTAGATCCACACCATTGGAAGCATTATGGTTGGACATTTATGCCCTTGGGTTGGCTTATTGGTTCACCAAGTGGGACTCACACTTGACCTATACGACCCCATGCCTTGCATGTAGTTCAAGTCTAGTGTGGAAGTCACACTAGGTAGGACGCACCTAGTGATGGGTGAGATGATGATACATGTATGGTAACGTGATAATGATGATTATAAGTTGTTGGTTGAAATGATAGAAATAATTTAATGGATGGTGAATTATAGCATATGTATTGATTATGGTGAGTAATTATTTATAATACTTATGACATTATTTATATGAATCATGAAGTGAAAATGATCCTCATGGTAATGATATATATATATATATATATATATATATATATATATATATATATATATATATATATATATATATATATATGTATGTATGTATGTATGCATGTATGATGAAAAAACATGCTAGTTGACTACCATACTTGATATAATAATACACATATTGATGGTCATGATGATATTGTGGACAAGATAACTATGTTTTGCTTGATGTATGGATGATGATAAATATATGATGTTGGTGAACGTAAGGATAACCTCATGCATGATAGACAACTAATGCCTAGGGCATGTACGATAATGATGGATGATGGCCATGATATTGACGATGCATGTGAATCCCTATATGCTATGTACTCTATGCACATGATTACATGATACATGTTATGAGGATAAATTTGATGTTGAATGATGTCTATGATAATGATGATACGTGTTAGAACTTGTGTACCACCATAACCTATGCACCTTATGTATGTGCATGTTATAGGAGCCCTAGTGGCCATTTGTTAAGTATTCACAAGAGGTATTTAAGACCCTACCCCGAGTGGGCATTTCGTTCCTCTAGGTCTCGAGGTCCTACCGGTTGAATCCCAGTGACCTGTGACCTATGGATAGCATTTGCGGTCATACTCAAGTTCAGTCACATAGACCCGACTTGGATCGACTTGGAACCTATACCATTGCGACCGCATCGGCGTCGCGGTTCCAACGTCACGTCTTATGTTCAAATCCGACGTGTACATCTCATGTTATTGCCCCCGCAATTATCGATCATTCATCATTGTGTGAGATCCATGTGCATGGGGCCCACACATTTTCCCATGATGGGCCCCACCTAGGCTCTCATTCCTAGAAACCTACACCCAGCTTAGCCTACACCCTACCTAATCCTACTAACCTACCCTACCTATCTAGCTAGTTAGAGAATCATCATGTGCATTGGGTAACACCCCCTAGAAAATCTCGTCATGCTCTTACTCTCTTTTCTAGCAAGAGACATGATTACTCCCATATACTCTCTCTCTCTCTCTCTCTCCCTCTCTCTCTCTCTCTCATTTCTCATTCTCCCTTCTTCCCTTAGCAAGAGAGAAAACATCCCCACCCCCTTTCTCCATTTTCAACCCCTTCTTCCTTCTCCCCTCCTCAATCCAACCACTAGAAATCCATCTCCCACCTTCAAACCTCTTCTCCTTCAAGCCTAAAACATAATGGTGGAGTTTTGGTGGCCATCTCTACAAGTGGGTGTTCTCCTTGGTTCCTTCTCCTCTTCTTCTTCCTCCCTTCTTCCTTTCTCTTTTTCTTCATGCATAGAAGCATGTAGGGCCCACCAATCCATGGTAGAGGCCCTACATGGCTCCTAGGTAGGGCTAATGGCCTAGATCTTGCATAACTCTAGCCATGGTGGGCCATTCTCCATGGACCCACCATGAGGCTTCTTCTTCTTCCCACTTCTTGTACATCAAGGGCCATATAGGCCTTGCATGCATGTGGGGAGAGGAATCCCTACCATCTAGCACTTTATTTTCCATGTAATTTGTCATGCATAAAGTTCATAAGGATAGTAATGGTGTGGATGGTGTGTGAGTGGTCCATTAGTGGCGGGACAACCCACTTATGGCCGAATCTCACTCTTTCTCCTTCTCATTTCTCTGTAATTTCCTTTCATATTTACTGATGAGGTGAGGCCCACGAATGAAGGCCAGCAACCTCCCATGCCTCAAGTAGGGTGGACATCCAAGCCCACTTGAATGGACGTCCGAGCCCAACCATGCATGCCTGGTTTGGGTGATCTCCAAACCTCCCTTTTTATGGAGGTTTGAATGAAACTAAGGGCCTAAAATTTTGCTGGCATGTCAAGGTGGACCCCACAAGTTAAATCAGGGCCATGGGCCCTTTGATTTTTATGCATGAGCCAAAATATGGACAGCATATGTTGCTGTCCAGATTTCAGCCCAGTTAGAATAGGTGTTTTGGGTTAATGATTAGACCCATTTTTAGATTCTTTTTCCTTAAATTTATTTAGGGGATTTGCAGTGTGTGGACCCCACTTTGATGTGGGATGGGGCCCACACTCAACCTCCCATGCTCATAAAATTCTCAAATTTTATCTGGAGGTAACCCACCCATGCTGGGACCCATCTACTAAGTTTCAGGCCCAACGGGCCACTGTAGAATTTATGTTGAGGGCTGGACTGGCCCACTTGGTTGGACGCCCATGGTAGGGACGTCCAGCATGGGCTGGCCGTCCACCCAACTTGGTGGCCCACCATGATGTGTGTTTTAACCCAATAACCATCCATTGTGTAACCCACTTGCTGATGCAGGGATGAGCGTGATGAGGACGACTACTCCGAATCCAGGGAGCTTCTCTGGACTCCTCATAGAGACTTCTCGAATCCATGAGGAAAGAAAGCAGAAAATATAAATAAATTCTAAGAAATTCGAAATTGATTAATTGATGACTAAAAATGAGTTCACAACCCTTTAAATAGGGGTACCAAGCAATGAGAAAGAAATTAGAATCAAACTACAACTAAAACTCCTAGAATCCGTGACTTACTATAAATAATAAACTTACTATTTATAGACGGTCGTGTTGTCTACTAGTGCTTAAGGTTTTCAGTTAAAAATATTAAGTGTCCTATTTGGCTTCACCAAACTGTTCCCCTAATTATTCTAAGCTCTTTTTACGTTGGACGCAACTCCTAAAGCCCGACGGATGAAGAGTTATAATCAAACTAAAACTTACTATTTATAGTAAAAATGAAATTAAAGAAGGGAAACGACCGTCGATCCAGGGTTTTTGGAAATTTGAGCTACACAACCTGCATAATAGGGTTGTTTGGCTAAAGTAGCTCGTTCTACCCCAAAATCATATATTTCACGTCAGGTAGCTCATTCCGGATTGTGAAATACGCCCGATCTAAGGTCCGACGGTCCGGATCACTTCTGTCATCGACCGGGCCTTTTCTGATCCAACTTGGCCATGAAACTGTCCGCGACCCGGTCTACATCAGTCCCCTCCACTTCAAAAGAACTCATCCTCGAGTTCTCATCCTGCACTGGTTCATGATACTCGGTCAGGTCCACGATGTTGAAAGTCCGTAAGATCGCCATTTCATCTAGAAGATCAAAAACATAAGCATTGTCATTAATCTTTTGAATGATTGGGATGGGTCCAATCTTCTTATTTTTCAACTTATTGTATGTCCCGGTCGAAAATCTCTCTTTGCGCAGATAGACCATAATGCGATCACCCACCTCGAACACTTTGTCGTCGGTGCTTGTCCGCTTGTTCCTTATACTTCTCGTTCGAGGCATGTAGCTTGGTCTGCACTTCTGCATGGATGCCCATAATCTTATCTGCCATATGTTCTGCTGCAATGCTCGTACCTGGGTGCTTGGGCAAAGGGACCAAGTCAAGCGTGTGGTGAGGCACTCGTCCATAGATAATTTGGAACGGTGATTTCCCTGTCGAGCGGTTCACCATGTTGTTGAATGCAAAATCTGCTTGAGACAAGGCCAAATCCCACTGCTTCAATTTTTCTCCTAAAATACAGCAAAGGAGGTTTCCCAACGTGCAATTCACAACTTCAGTCTGCCCATCAGTTAGTGGGTAGTAAGCACTGCTAAATTGAAGTCATGTATCGAATCAAGTCCACAAAGTCTGCCAAAAGTGGCTAATGAACTTCGTGTCACGATTAAAAGTAATGGTCTTGGGGACCCCGTGTAACCGTATGACCTCCTTGAAGAATAGATTCACCACGTGTGTTGCATCGAGGGTCTTCTTACATGAGATAAATTGTGTCATCTTGGAGAAACAATCTACCACCACGAACACCGAATACATACCGCGTTGTGTTTGTGGGAGACCAAACACGAAGTTTATTGATAAATCCTCCCAAGGACCATCAGGCACAGGTAACGGGGTGTAGAGGCTTATATTCTGATATTGCCCTTTGGAGGTCTGACAAACATGACAACATTGTACGGCTTTTCCCACATCACGTACTAATTGCAGCCAATAATACCACTCTTCCACAAGAGCTCGAGTCTTGTCTCGCTCAAGATGTCCACCGAGGCCATCTCCAGGTAGGTCCTGAATAATCTGCTCCCTTAAAGAACTTTAGGGGATGCAAAATCAATTCCCTTTGAAGAGAAAATCGTCCTGTATATAAAGGTTACTGGGGTGACCTTCTTGGTACTTCACCTAAGAATCTTTGAAGTCCTCATCCATACAGCTCCTTGAGACAGTCGAAGCCAACCACCTTGTTGCTCATCGTAACAAGTAGTGATGCACAACAGCTAAGTGCATCAGCCACCTTGTTCTATTGCCCTGACTTGTGCTTCAGAATGAACGTGAATTCCTGTAAAAATGCAACCCATCCAGCATGCACACGATTCACGTTTGTCTGACTATTAATAAACTTTAATGCTTGATGGTCAGTGTATAGAACAAATTCTCTTTGAATCAGATAATCTCGCCAATGTCGCAGCGCCTGAACAACTGCGTACAGCTCAAGCTCATAAGTCGACCACTTCTTTCGGGCTTCACTAAGCTTCTCGCTGTAGAAGGCTACCGGCCTGCCTTCCTGTGATAATACACCCCCAATGCCGACGTATGAAGCGTCACACTTAACCTCAAACAATTTGTCGAAATTAGGAGGCACCAAGATCAGTGCTGTAGAAAAACGATGCTTGATCTCATAAAAGCTCTTATCAGCTTTATCGGTCCACTGGAACGGTCCTTTTTTCATGCAATCGGTTATAGGCGCGACTATGGTGCTAAAATCTCGCACAAATCAACGATCGAAAGTCGTCAACCCGTGAAAACTCCTCACCTCATGAATGTTTGTCGGGATTGGCCATTCCCTAATAGCTCGTACCTTTTCATCGTCCACACGAATGCCTATGGATGTTACAACAAATCATAGAAACCACAGACTGTCAGTTAAAAAACTACACTTCTTCAAGTTGAGGTACAACTTGTTAATTTATAGGACCTGCAGCACCTGCCTGAGATGTTTCCTATGCTTTGCCTCATCCTGGCTATATATCAATATGTCATCAAAATATGCTACCACAAATTGACCAGTGAACATTTTTAGAACTTGATTCATTAGACGCATAAAAGTACTTGGTGCATTCAATAGGCCGAAGGGCATGACCAGCCACTCATATAACCCTTCCTTGGTCTTGAATGCCATTTTCCACTCATCACCGGGTCGGATACGAATCTGATGGTACCCACTCCTTACATCTAGTTTGGAGAACACCATGGCCCCTTCTAGCATATCGAGCATATCGTCCAACCATGGTATTGGGAACCGATACTTAATGGTAATTTTGTTGATTGTCCGACTATCGACACACATGCGCCAGCTTCCATCTTTTTTTGGCGTTAATAATGCTGGTATGGCACATGGGCTCATGTTCTCTCTCAAGAGACCCTTACGGATCAATTCCTCCACTTGCCCCTGAAGTATCTCACAGTCCTTCGGACTTATCTGATAATGAGGGCGGTTGGGCAGGCTAGCCCCAAGGACGAGGTCTATGTGATGTTGGATGTCCCTCATGAGGGGCAATCCATCAGGTAGATCCTCAGGCCAGACTTCTTTGAATTCGTTTAGCAATAGTCTTAAACTTGGAGGGATGTTTGAGGGTTCCTCTTCCTCGCCCTTCACCACTACGGCGTATACCTCGCCGGTTTCCTTGGATTCCTCCATGAAATCTCGAATGGTCAAGAGGGAACTCCCCTCCACTTTAGAAGCTTCAGGGTGGTTCTCTAGTGCCATAGGGGCAAGGATTATTTTTCGACTATCCTTGACGAATATCGCATCACAGTCCGACTGCCAAGGTCGACCGAGTAGTATATGACAAGCTTCCATGTCGACCACGTCACAAAGTATTTAATCCTTATAATTTTTACCAATTGAAAATGAGATAATGCATTGTTTAGTTACCTTGGTCACATTCACCTTTTTTATCCAGCCAATTGAGTATAGGGAAGGATGCTTCGTCGTTGGTAGTTGCAACTTGTTCACCATCACTCTTGAGACGATGTTCTCGCTACTACCACCATCTATGATCATATCATAGACCTTTCCATTGACAGTGCACCGAGTACGAAATATATTGTGTCGCTGTATATGTAATTCCTTTCGTGGGGCATAGAGTAATCGCCTCACAACTAGAAATTTATCACGATCCTTGCCCGTTACTTCATCGCCACCTAGTATTTCTTCAATGGTTGGTTCATATTCATCAAAACCATGGTCTTCTTCTGTGGCCTCATCATCAGTGCCCCCTTCGTTTATAGTCAAGTGTGCTAAGGGACATTGAGGACAAGTGTTTGATAAGTGACTTGGTTGGCCATAGCGGTAACAATTATTCGACCTTGGACGAGCATAAGGATTTAGAATTCTACTTGAACCCGTTGTTATGGGTGCTACATGTTGAGGTCTGAATGAGCCGCTCCCCATTTCATGGTTTGCGATTGTAGGAGGTTGAGGACGTTCTCCTACTGGATCCTGCGTGGGACCCGTCATGGGGGGTCGAGTTGAAGGATATAGACGAGCAGGAGCTCTTGCAAGTTGTGTTTCTGCCCTACCTACCAATTAAACTGCTTCATCTACGGTCCCGACTGGGTACATCTGAACTCGGTCCTGAATTGTCGGTCGTAACCCACCTAAAAATCATGTCACTTTCTGTGACTCAGATTCTGACAGATCATTTTGTGTAGCCAACCGTTGGAATGCTTCAGTGTAATCTGTGACAGTTCGATTTTCTTGTCGGCAATTTTGATATTGCTGGAATAATATCTGCTCATAGTCACTGGGGGGAAATCGTGATCGAAGAAGACGTCTCATCCATGGCTATGATGAGATGACGCCTTGTTCTGGCGGGCTTGTGAGAGTTATAATTGTTCCCACCATGCAGAAGCACCAGATTTTAATTTAAACGCTACTAATTTTACCCTTTTATGATCTGGCATATCCATATAATCAAAATATCTCTCTATTTCGGCTAGCCAATCGAGAAAATCTTCTATACATAATAAACTGTTAAAATTAGGAAGTTCAGTTTTACCTCGATAGTCTCTTTCAGCACGATATAGATGATCACCTCCATAGATTGGTCGTCAGACAAAATCCTCATTAAGATCCTCGTCGCTAGAACTTGAATCATCCGATGTAGCCCTACGGTTTGCCACTGGTAGTGCTCTACAAAAATTGGGGTTGCATCATACAGCAACCATGAGTGGTGGAGCCACCATGAGTGGTGAAGCAACCAAAGGTGGTGGAGCACCACCTATGGCTCGAGGCAGAAGTAGAGCATTTGCAAGACAGTCGAGAGTTGCCTGCAGCCCTTGCATGGTCAACTGACTCTCCTGGTGGAAAGCTTTCATTCTTTCCGAAAGATAACGAATCCCTATATCACCGTCCACAGGATTTTGATTCATAACTTCGTTGTTTACCATCGGTCCGAGGGGAATCCTCGCTTTGATACCAATTGACATAGGGATGAACGTGATGAGGATAACTACTCCGAATCCACCGAGCTTCTCTGGACTCCTCATAGAGACTTCTCGAATCCATGAGGAAAGAAAGCAAAAATTATAAATAAATTCTAAGAAATTCAAAATTGATTAATTGATGACTAAAAATGAGTTCACAACCCTTTAAATAGGAGTACCAAGCAATGGGAAAGAAATCAGAATCAAACTACAACTAAAACTCCTAGAATTCGCGACTTACTATAAATAATAAACTTACTATTTATAGACGGTCGTGATGTCTACTAGTGCGTAAGGGTTTTGGCCAAAAATAGTAAGTGTCCTATTTGGCTTCACCAAACCATTCCCCTAATTATTCTAAGCTCTTTTCACGTTGGATGCAACTCCTAAAGCCCGACGGATGAAGAGTTATAATCAAACTAAAACTTACTATTTATAGTAAAAACGAAATTAAAGCAGGGAAACGACCGTCGATCCAGGGTTTTTTTACAATTCTGGGCTGCACAACCTAGCATAGTGGGGTTGGTTGGCTAAAGTAGCTCGTTCTACCCCAAAATCATATATTTTACATCAGGTAACTCATTCCAGATTGCGAGATACGCCCGATCTAAGGTCCGACGGTCCGGATCACTTCTGTCGTCGACCGGGCCTTTTCTGATCCATCTTGGCCATGAAACTGTCCGCGACCCGCTCTACATCACTTGCGTATGGTCCACCTTAGTGTGGAGTACCCACAGTGGGGCCCACCTTTAGCCATTGCATAAGGCTGGGCGTCTAGCCCATTGGGACGCCCAGGCCCATGGGGGACGCCCCATGTGGACTGCTGCTGGAGCTTTAGTCCAGCAGTGTGGCCCACCTTTTTCCTAATTATTTTGGTGTGCTCCCAATGTGGTGGGGCCCCTATATTTAGTGTTGGACCACCCTGAGTCCTTATGCAAATCATATAATTATCTTATTGGGCTTCATTAGGCCCAGAAACTAGTAGAATAGAAATTCCTGCAACATATTGTAACTTTACATTTCTTTTGGGCTAAGATTTTAAGGTGTGGCGGCCCACCATATTATGAGAACCTTGCTGGCATAAAACATGTCTTAAACCCCCAAATCTTGGGCTTAATTAGTACACTTTTCAGGCCCACCATAGTTGGATTTATTTGAGTCCATGAATGTAACTAGTTGTTGGACTCTTTAGGCCCAGATGGGCTGGAACTTTCTTGATAGGCCCATTGAGCTCTTAGGCCATTTTTTCCATATTATTGTGTTGGGTTAATGGGCTAGATTATGCAAGTGGTTGGGCCCTTGGTTGCCCACCAAATCAACTTCATATTTGGGTCGGGTTGTAGGCCCAACTCACTTAACTTATACATAAGTATTGCCCATATGGTTTGAGTAACCAGGCTGCCCACTAAGCCCACCACAATATGTGGATTAGTGACCCTTGTGATTAGGCCCTAACCTTACTTATGGGCCCATGATATTAGATATGGGTTGGGCTATGTGTGTTGCCCACTAAACCCATGTATTGAAATAGGCCTTGGGCCATTTATTGGAGGACCAACAAGGTATGTATGTGGCTCAATGTGACTGCCCATTCTTATGTTGTTGTGTGGGCCTGATCCGCGATCGATTAGAGATGGGCTATCGCTTGGGGACCAGTTATGATTGGATGTCCACATTTGTGGCCCTAAGGTAGGCCCATGGGCTTTTATGGGTGATTAAAGGCCCACCATAGACCCTTGCTAGGCCCGTTTCATCTATTTAGGCCAATATCATTATTCTCCTTAGTCTTGTGGGAAACCCTAGACTATTGGGACCCCACTAGAGGCTGATTCCTTAGGGAAATTGTCTAAGTACCTGGACTTGGTCCCTTTTGGATAGGAGGAGTGTACTACATTGAACATCGCTGCATGGCAAGTCTAGATTCATCTTCATGACCCATGTACATCATTGTATGCTTGGTTGATATTGTGTGTGTGGTCATGGTTATGTCATTGGGCATTATATGATAGCTACCCAGAGGGATAGAGTTCCCCTCTTGAGCACGTTGGATGCTTGGGGATGATGCATGATTGATATGCATGATTCATGCATCTAGCATTGCATTGTATGATATTATTTGCCCCTGCTTCATTAGGGCTGATGCCTCCACTGGTACATCGTGGATGGCTATTATTGGACACTGGAAACACCTCTTAAGCATTTAGGGCACGTAGGATGTCCTTGGGTGAAAGCCCCTAAACCTTCATGGTACCAGGAGATGTCTCAACATCGAGACCGAGTGGAATCATGAGCGCCCGAGTGCCTTATACCTTTAGGCCGCGTCTCCTACTGTAGCGTGGTCGGTTGAGATGGGGTGTGGCCTTACCTGCCTGAGTGAGGGGGCAATAGCTAGGCTGAGTTTGTCCAGCTCGTGAATGGGTCCACTACCATCGATCCTTACTAGTGATTGGCTGTCCACAGGCAGGTAGTGAGGTCTCTTACGCTCACTTGACTGTGCGGGTCTTAGAAAGCGGCAGTCAGCCAGTAGTGTACTTGACCCCGGTGGTTTCCCTATAGTGGAACTGTATATGATTTGTGGACTTGATATGAGGACTGACATGTATTGCATTGCATTGACATTGGTTATATAGGCCTTTTGTGCATTGCCTCGGTATGGCGCCCAATACTCATGTATTTCTTTGCATAGCCTTGGTATGGCTAGTGGCATTGATAGTGTTCTGGTTCATGCCGAGCTTATGTATTCTCTGATATTTCTTTCAGGCACTGGAATTACACACACTTACACCACCCTCTAAGCTTTTTATAAGCTTATGCATGATAGATGCGTGCAGGTGATTCTAGGCAGCCACAGTATCTGAGGAGCTTTCGGAGCGTGCCGAGGACCTGTTGGAGTTTCCCTTATTTTGCTTATGTATTTCCCCTTTTGAGCCTTGTACCATGTATTTAAGTTTTAATTCTTAGTAGATTTTTATGATGTGTTCCTATGGTTACTATCTGTGGTTACTTTGTTATTATCTTGGGTATGCTCTTCATGAATTGGATTATGTCATACAAATCCTCCTTGTGGGATCCCATAATCGGAACCTGGTGAATTGGTCCAGGAGCCGAGAACGGGGTAGAAATTTCAAAAATATGACAGGCCTAGGATATGAACTAGAATCCTCCTTTACCTCATAATGATGACAAATTCAACTACTCCAAATCAGAAAAATTCAGTTGAATGCCATCACTGTGGAAAGATAGAACACTATAAATGGGAATGTCCTATGATCAAGAAATCTGATGTTACTTCCAAGACAAATCACAAAGTCTCATCTAAATCATTTAGAAGTCACTCAGAGAAATACTCCTCTCGCTTAAAGAAAATGGTTACCAAATGGGAACACAACACAAACAAAAGTGCCCTGGAAATGACTCGGGCCCTTGTAACATAAAGTCCAAGTAAATCAACAAGTTACCTCGACCCATCTTTTGATATATTTGGCAATGTGTCAGGAATTTTAAAAAGGGGAGATGTTGGTAAGTAAAAAATAAAAATTTTGATTGGTCAAGAAGTAAATCACAGTTACTTAAAATTGATTCTAGAACATTAAAAAGAATATTATTATTTAATCAATTTACAAACAAATTCTTGATTATTAATATGCTTATCCATTGAGTTTGATAAAAGTACCTTCATGATAAACAACTCCATATAAAACAAGTATCATGCATAACTTTTGAAATGGACATGAATAATTTGATACTTACCTTGTGAAAGTGTCCTAGTTTGTCAATTAACGTGAGCATTGAGTCAGCTAGACAGAGGAGCCCCATAGGAAGATTGATCAAGCGACTGTCTCAATAGGATGTGTGCCCGAACTCGCCACAGGTAAATCTTAGCCTCACATCCCATGTCCCAAATCACCAAGTAATTAAAACCCTTAAAAATTGGAAAGAACATCTTAGATTTTTGGTTAGAAAACTTTTTCAAAATTATTGATGTATCGATAGAGGGTTTGATATCATTAAAATTTGAATCTCAAGTCCATCAAATAGACTCGATAAAATCGACATTAGGTCTATTGGGGCCATGTTCTGCTAAGGCAAATCATGTAATCCTCGATATATCAAACAGCTCCTCAATATCCTCATAATTCAAATATCGATGATATCGGAAGCCCTTCGATGATATCGGATTCGGACACATTTCTATCCAGTAAGTTTTTCAGTTTGTTTTTCTCAGATCGAAGGTCACTTGTTCACACCCCAAGTGCAGGGTTGTGATGTAGTAATAAACTCAGTAAGACCGAGGTCGAATCCACAGGGACTGATACCTGTACGTTATCTGAAACCAAGTAGAACTAGAACTAGACTAAGATGTGATCTAAACCAAATAAAATTTAAGAAATAATTGTGGAATAATTATCTAAAACTTTAAGGAATTCAGAGGAAGGAAACTAGGGATTCAGAGGATCCACTTGTAGAGATCAGGGAGATCTTATGCCTGCATCAAAGATTATGGAATTCAAACTGAACTTACTTGATTTGGTTTTCAAGAGATGAAAGGTATATGAATTAGGATGGATTCCATCATCTAACCATGCCCGGGAGACAAAGCAAACAACAGGATTAAACTAATTACCAACTAATCAACAATGTATCAAGATTAGGAAGGGTACTGTCATCCTACCATGCCCATGGAACAATGATGAACAACAGGGCTTCCTGACTTCATAAACATAAAAAGGGGAAGAAATATTCAAAGCCATTGCAAACCCATTGTAATTTCAGTCACAACAGACCATTAAAGACCAAGAAAAATATTCCTTGAATAATCAAACCACAATCAAGTTTAATTCACAATGAAATAATTAAATAAAGTCTCCCATCTCAATACAGGCTTCACCTCTTAGCCCTAGCTAAGAGGTTTAGCCACACATGAATGGGTTGAACAAAGCAAATGAAAATAAAAGAAAAGAAAAGAACAAGAAGGAAAGAATAAAAATTAGCCGCACGTCTAGCCTCCAACAGAACTTCCCCTTCGTGGTTCTCCCTGTCCAAGTTCAAGCCCTCTCCCCACGGCCCCTTTTTTTCCTTTCTCTCCCTCACTCTCTCTTCTTTTTATAGCCTCCGTGAGGCAGTCGACTGGGAGAGTGCATAACAAGCTAGAACAGGCGTGCGGAGCTGAGAGTCGGTGGAGTTACGCACTCCTTTCGCAATGAAAAAGCACAATAAGCTACGCTGATGCTTGGTGGGGCCCACTTTCTTCGGCGTTTTAGAAATTCGCTCCGTTCACTGGATTATACTCGAAAAACTATGTAGAATTGACTGGTTTTGGGTCAGATTCGGTGTTGCCCATGGAACGTTTCATTGCACCATCCATCTTTCGTTTGGATAAGAAGTTCACACGATCGCTTGTATAGGACCAGAAAGGAATCATATCCAAGGTCTTGGCCATCCTCCAGAGCAAATGGACGGGTCAAATCATCTAATGGAATGATGGGTGGGGCCCACTGTCAAAACCTAAGTGGAACACGTACGTCACTGGACGTCCGAAACTGCTCAATTTGGATGTTTTGCGCAAAAAAATAGGTGGGGTCCACTGTGATGCCTGTCCTAGAAATCCACTCCCTCCATCAGCTCCTGTACATAGTGTTAACCCATGGCCTCTAGTTTAAAGTAGATCTGACTTCAAGGTGGGTCACACGCTTAACCGATGTATGGACAACATTAACCCTTAAAAATACAATTTGCTTCACGTAAGCCATGCATGGCACATCTATTTACAGATTTGCCATTCTCTTTTGTTATATCTTCTACCGTCAGCATCTCCTAATTGCACCATGCAAATGACACAAAATTTCACTAGGATTTGTTATTTTTCGTGCTCTTTCTAACGCCTAAGTTTGAGCCTTAATCGCTTCTGGATTGCCAAGATGCTCTTTAACGGCTAGCACCCTCTGATCTCTCTGTTGGGCCACTTCCACGAGGATCTAATGGCTGAAATTTGACGTGGACGGTTAATTTATGGTCCTCAGGCCATGTATGAAGTTTCGAGCCGAGTGGATGGTGGAAACCCTGTGATCTTGCATTCTGACTAACTTTCAGGCCATTTGAGCTTCAGTTTCTCAATTTTCTCGGATCTCTGGCGTGTATATCCATCGATCTCGGTCCCCTGGAGTCCATTCCTTGCTCTGGTGACTTCGGAGCGTTAAATCCATGCTTTTAATACTCTTTTTCAATCAAAGCTCCTTATTACAGCCTACAACAAAAACACGATTAAATTATAATATTAGGCATTATCGTGTACGTAAAATCAGGCAGTAATCGGGGTCTGATATGCAATATTTGACCCTCAACATCACTTGATAAAATCAATATTCAAATATCGATCATATCAAGGCATGGTCGATGTCATCAAATGTGAACACAATCTGTCTAGCAAGCTTAAAGGAAAATTCCTTGAAATTATCGATCAATCAACACTTACCTCGATATCATTGATATTCAAATTTCGATGATATCGAGTGATGCTCGATCATATCATTTACCTAAAAATCTTCAAAGGCAAGTCTCTCACATTTTTTCAAATGTCAAGGAATCAAACCTCGTGTGGATGAAATCGGAGTTCAAAATCCAATGACATCGACACACGTTCGATTTCCTCGACCAGCTGGCAAAAGGTTTCAAAAGCGTTTGACATTTGAGTTCATGTCATTGAGCTGTCAGTCAATGCTATCGAGAGTATACGCTCGATGATATCGACCCTACTCGATGATATCAAACTCTGTAAAAAATGTGACTGTTTTATATATGTTGGAACCTTTTGCCTATTTAATGAGAGCTTGTCCTTGGTTGTTAGACAGAGAAAAATAGAGAGTGCTTTTGAGTGTTTAACCTTACATCATATACCCTAAGCCTTTTCTCTCATGGAAGTTCATCCTCCAATCCACCCTCATCATTGACATTCAATAGAGTGGATTGAGGAATGAACTTCCGCATTCAAGGATCCTGTAGCTAAAAGCAAATCATTAAGCTGGGATGCCTTGAATGCATAGATGATTAGAATCGCTCTATCTCCCTTATAGGAAAATATTTAATAGAGTAGGATTCCATCATAACCTTGACCCAACCCGTCACCATGTATTGGTACATCTTCTGAGTTGTGGTTCAAGAAAGCAGAAGATTCTTCATCAAGAAAGGTGGAGATCTTTGACATTAGAGTCCAGAGGACCCTTTTGATCATTCCTTCTTAAGATTAGGTCTAAAGTGTTTCTCACCCCTTGCAAGTCCTCATATGAGGCCTCCGGCGGGAGTGTACATAGGGGTGCGTTGTGTTGACCCTTGCTCAGTGGAGAGCATAAACTAGTTAGATGTGAACCTATTGTGAAACCTCCGTTAGGTTCCTTGTGTGGATCATTGGCCGGTGGGGCTTAAAAGTCGGGTGCTTTGTGTTGACACTTGCTCATGGGAGCATAAACTGTGTCATGTAGACATGTCGTGTCAGCCTAAGTGTAGGTTGTAGTGGTTAGAGGTGAACCTATTGTGAAACCTCCTTAGTGAGATCCGGTACACTCTAGGGTTCAGTGCGTCTACCTAAAGTGGAGTAGACAAGTAGTCGGACCACTATAAAAATGATTGTGTTTGAGATTGCTATTGTCTTCCATTACTTAAGTGATTTCCTTAAATACTTTCATACTTGATTATCTGAGATCACACCTCACACACATAGTCACATCCATCATAAACTGATTTGTATATTGTATATCTCTCAAATAGTTTTATGATTAGATCCTCTACTAGGCTTGGAAGCCAGTAGAGTTACTCTATAGTAATTCTGATGCATGGTTACTTTTGGGATTAGAGTGATAGGATTTTTAAATTGTCATAAAATAATAAAAACTCCTATTCACCCCCCTTTAAGACATATTGACATATTCCCACTTCAACTAAAGCTGTCATTCCCACAATTTTAATTGGTATCAGAGCGGGTCTCTCTTAAGGGCTTCACCGCCTAGAGAGTGATCTTGACTGAAGTTGGTAATATGGCCAAAGGAGAGGGCTCATTGGTCACTAGACGTCCAGTATTTGATAGATCAAATTATGCATACTGGAAGGCTAGAATGCATTGCTTTCTAAGATCTTTTGATCATGATGTTTGAGATATAGTTGAAAGAGGATATGTGCCACCAACCGAACAAGTTGTACTTGAAAATGGCATAGCTATCACCCAACCAAAATCTAAAGAAATGTGGACAACATTCGACAAAGAAAAACAAACGTCTAAAGCTAAAGCTATAAATGCTATCTACTATGCTGTGTCCCAAGACATTTTCAATCAAATCAGTATGTGTGGGATAGCCAAAGAAGCATGGGATCTACTAGAAACAACCAATGAAGGAACAAGTACTATGATGAGAACCAAACTACAACTCCTAACATCACAGTTTGAAAGTCTTAGAATGGAAGAGCATGAGACCTTCATGGATTTTTTCACGAAACTGAATATCATTTGCAACTCCATAGGTGGATTAGGTGAGAAAGTTCCGGTCTTAAAAATCTATCAGAAAATATTAAGATCATTACTGGAATGGTTCAATCCTAAAGTAACAACCATTGAAGAATGTAGAAACATAGATGGAATGAAAGTAGAAGAACTAGTAGGTTCCCTATAAACATTTAAACTACACTTCAAACAAATATCTAAATCCAAAACTACTATCCTCAAAACTTCAAAGAATACAACAAATGGGGACATTGAAAGTGAAAGAGAAAACGAAGATGAAGAAGTGGCTTTGTTGGCTCAACGGTTCAAAAAATTCTTTCAGAAAAATCGCGGCCGTCCATTTAAAGGAAGATAGATGAACAACAAACATTTCACAGGTAAAACCGGTAAAGAGTCCAAGGAACCACAATGCTATACCTGTCAAAAGTTGGGACATCTCTCTACTGAATGCCCAAATAGAAAAACTAAGAGAAAGGCAATGGCTGCCACATGGGATGATACGGAAGAGTCAAACTCAGAATCTAGCGACTCAGAGAGCGATGGAGACCAGAAATCTCTGAAAATTCTTATGAGCTCCACTACCTCAACCATTCCCACTAAAACCAAGAATGTTAAAGAACCGCAAGCCAATGAATCATTTCCATTATATTATTAGGAGACTGAGAATGAAGAAGAAGAACAGGATAAATTGCAAGATGCTTACAATCAACTCTACATTCATAGTATTAATATCCTTAAAAGACTTAGAATATCTAAAAACAAAAAGGAATTGCTGCAAAAAGATCTGGATAAAACCTTAAAAATTAATACACATCTAATCAATGATTTATAGCAATATCATTCAGATAATGATAGACTAGAAAGAATCAACATCTTCCTTAAAACCGAGTCTAAAAAACTAAACAAACAGGATGAGCTATTAAAAGATAAAAATATGCTCCTTAAAAAAGAAAATCACACACTCCTGTTTGATTTAAAAGAATCCAAAAAACTTGCTAAACTAAACTATAAGTTTTCCCAGAGTGGTGAGAAATTAGAAAAACTATTAGGTATGGAAAGACCTGGAAAAGAAAAGAGTGGCTTGGGATATGATAAATTCAAAACAAAAACCGAAAATGTAGCACCAATGGCTGAAAAATCTGCTACTTCAGGTAGTAAAACAAGAGCCACTCCTGTTTGTCATTTACGTGGTGATTCTGGTCATTATAAGTTTGAATGCATGTCACCTAGGAGGAGTCAACATAATTCTGGTCAAAATCATACTGGTAAATATAAACCGACCAGAGAAACAATACAAAATGTCAGGAGTCTACCTAGGAATATGGATAGAAGAAATACACATCCATCACCACCTAGAATGACTAACAGAATGAAGGAGTTATCAAATCAAGTGGCTGGATTAAACAAGAAAAACAAATGAATGTGGAAACACGATTCAATTGCCTAACTTGATTAAAGAAACTACCACAGTTGAAAATTCTGTCACAAAATGGGTAGTAAAAGAAAAGAAAAATTGCCGTGTTACTCACTCAAATTATATAATAGGCAATGACAGTACGTGGTATCTGGATAGCGCATGCTCAAGACATGTCACAGGTGACAAATCCCTCTCTTCAAATTATTCAAATCTTAATGATGGGATAGTCACCTATGGAGACGGAAGCACTGCTAAAGTAATTGGAAAGGGATTTATCAAAGGAATAAATTCACTCAAAAATAAGAATGCCTTTTGCATAAAAGGATTAACGCATAATCTTTTGAGCATTTCTCAAATATGTGACAATGAGCATGTGGTTACCTTCAACAAATAGGAATGCAAAATCCTTAACCTATCAAGTAAATCAGTGATGAAGGGTTATCGCACAGATAACCACTACTATGTCATTAAAGGCAAAAGGAGAACTAATCCATATGCCTAGAAATATTGAGCATGGAAAAACGAGTTCAAGTCATGAATCTAGATCTAGATAGTTGTTGAAAAGATGCAATTTTTGCTGATCTCCTAATGTTATATCTGAGATTTCTCACCTCAATCTTTTTGTATATAAACATCTTAATGTTTAAATTTTGATTTTTACAATGCATGTACAAAATTTTGTTGTTTATACTGTCTGACTCAAAGATATACTATATTATACATGAAAGTTTGTCGACGTGCTGAAAAATGAAAAATACTCACCTTCGATATGTCTGTCGATAAGTCATGAGGGCTCTCGATTCAATCGACCCAAAATCGATATCATCGACTCATCTTTGGAATGGAAAAAGTCACATGATCGAAAATGTTATCGAAGACATCCTCGATATCATCAAATGAGGTCCATCAATATCATTGAAATAGTGTTCGATGATATCGAAGTGTGTCGCCCGATAAAAAGGAGCTCGAGCGGGAAAATGCCATTTCACTTCTCAAGATCATTTTTCCTTCTTCCCTGCTCGTTCCTCTCAGCCGGTCTACTCAAAGCTTCGTTGAAGAGTCCCAAACATCCTTCAAATCCAGTAATACCCTTCCATTCCCCACCTTTTCATTAAGATTCTATCTTGCTCTTTTAGGGTATTTACTGATTTTTCAAGATAAACTCTGTCTATTTGTCTCTAAATTCATCAAATCCTTTTCTGAGAGTATCGAACAATGAGGAAGGAAAAGGGGAAATTGTTCGATCCTGGAGAATCTTCGAGATCCTCCAGGCAAAAAGTTCTTGCTTCGAGTGAAAGGGCAAGGGTTCCTAAACGTGGGACTCCCACTTGCCAGAGAACACGGCAAACTTCACATGGCGAGTCCCAATCTGAAATACTAGCCCCTCCTGCCAGGGTGAATCCAGCACTGGCCCAGTTCACTGGGTGGAAGTTAGTTCTTAAAAGAAGGATAAACAGGGACTACCTAAAGCCATATAATCCGGAACCCCTTCTTGCTGAAATTGACTAGTTGCCCCTCCTTGACTTTGGTGGGGTATGCCACTATGAACGGACATACAACTTCTTTACTTCTTGTCATTCTCTAGTGGCTGATCTGCCTTCTCTCACTGTGTCTATCGATGGTGACAATGTGGAACTAACTCCTGCATCCATTGCGAACATCCTTGGTCTTACCCTATCACCCGTCGATCTACCTAACATAGACCTTGAGAATGTCGAAGCCAGGTCCATGGTGACAAAATTTCTTTGTCATGGTCATGATATTCCCTAGTATCAAGGCAATGCACTGAAATCAAAATTCATGGAACCACAGTTTCGTATTTTACATGGTATCTTCACCCCCAACATATACCCTCGAAGTACCAATCGTTCAGATCTCACCGGGTTCATGGCAATGGTAGTATTCTCCATAGCTACAGGGATCAAAATCTGTCTTCCTACTCTGATTATGCATCAACTAGTATATGTGATTCATACCTCTCGGGATGTGCATTGGCCTTATCCTTAGATCATTCATAATGTGTGCAATGCAACCGGTCTTTCAACGACAAATGATCCAGAACTTCCCCTTCAGCACTTCAACAAGAACAATATTAGAAGGATGGACTTAAAGTTTCACAAATTTCCAGAAGACCAGCCTAAGGAAGGGATTCAGGAAGAAGGAGAAGGTGGTGAAGGTGACGCTCCAGCTGCAGGCACTGAAATGGCTGGGGGCAACCCTCTTGAGCCTCAACCAGCTCTGTCCTCATTTGAACCCGAACATGCAAAAAGGTTCAAGCTCCATCAGGATAGGATTGGAGCAATACAGCTAGATGTCACCCAGTTAAAGGAGTCCGTGAATGTACGATTTACTGTCTTGGAATGACTGGTGAATGGAGTGCAACAATCGGTGCAACACTTGGTGGATTTGACCACCTGCGGACGAGACGATACTACACCGTCCTCCTCTGCACCTCCGCCATAGTTTAGACAGTCTCTGTGTCGTCACATACACCCTACTCTTATCTTAACATACGGGCATGGGTATCTTTTTGTGTGCCCTACGATCACATGAGTGTAGGTGATGGCTTACTAATCTGCATAGTCTGACAAGTTTTTTTTTTGGATATGTATATGCCCATGGATGGGCTAGATACTTGTGGTTGTTTTTGAGTGCCCATGGATGGGCCTGATTTTTTTGGATGGATGTCACTCTACGGCCAATCTTGGGTGGTATATATTTTTGGATATTTTGGGCTATAGCTGTTTACATCTCATATATCTTACTACCATTTTAATTTGGTTTACTTACTGGTCTGCTTTGAATGGTGCTATCATCTATGAATCTTGTCCCTATTTTATCTGGTTTATATCAACTATGATGTTTGCTCTCTGTGCTCATACTATTAGTCATCATAGGTTTTCTTTGAACTGGTATATATTTAAGGGATGGTCTTTTATATCTATTCTGCTTATGCTCCCAGAATTTTGGTTCTCCCATATTCTCTAACTTCAATCAATATCAACTGTTATGTTATCCTTTGCTAATGACTGACAAAAAGGAGGAGAACAAATCCACCCCGAAGGAAAATTGTGTGTATCTGTTTGTGGGTGGTGGTACAGGCGTTAGGGGGAGTAGCTGCAAAGCAACAGCGGGAGATTGCTGTTAGGGGGAGCAGCTACTGATGTGTGTGTGTGTGTGTGTGTGTGCAAACTAGATAACTTTATAAAATTATGTAAAGTTCATGTACACACAATTTAGGGTATTTGTCTAGAAGGTGTTCTAGGGTGTTTTGGTGTTTTGTCATGTAATTGACAAAGGGGGAGATTGAAAGTGCCCTGGTTTGTCAATTAGCATGAGCGTTGAGTCAGCTAGACAGAGGAGCCCCATAGGAAGATTGATCAAGCAACTGTCTCAATAGGATGTGTGCCCGAACTTGCCATAGGTAAATCTTAGCCTCAAATCCCATGTCCCAAAATACCAGGTAATTAAAACCCTTAAAAATTGGAAAGAACATCTTAGGTTTTTGGTTAGAAAACTTTTTCAAAATTTTAAAAAAATCCTCAAGTTTTCTACCTTTGTCAATTTATCGATACATGGTTCGATAAAATCGAACCTTGTTATCGATGTCCTTGAATCTCACTTGATATTATCAGAATGAGGACATAAGATGTCCAGCAACCACAAAAATCTTTGGACAAAATTATCGATGTATCGATAGAGGGTTCGATATCATTAAAATTTAAATCTCAAGTCCATCAAATAGACTCGATAAAATCGACATCAGGTCTATTGTGTCCATGTTCTGCTAAGGCAAATCATGTAATCCTTGATATATTCAGCTTCTTAATATCCTCAGAATTCAAATATCGATGATATCGGAAGCCCTTCGATGATATTGGATTAGGACACATTTCTATCCAGTAACTTTTTCAGGTTATTTTTCTCGAATCGAGGGTCACTCGATAAAATCAATATTAAAATATTGATCATATCAAGGCATGGTCGATGTCATCAAATGTGGACACAATCTGTCCAGCAAGCTTAAAGGAAAATTCCTTGAAATTATCGATGAATCGATACTTCCCTCGATATCATCGATATTCAAATTCCGATGATATCGAGTGATGCTCGATCATATCATTTACATGAAAATCTTCAAAGGCAAGTCTCTCACATTTTTTCAAATGTCGAGGAATCGAACCTCGTGTCGATGAAATCGGAGTTCGAAATTCGATGACATCGACACACGTTCAATTTCCTCGACCAAAAGGTTTCAAAAGCGTTTGACATTTGAGTTCGAGTCATCGAGCAGTCAGTCGATGCTATCGAGAGTACACGCTTGATGATATCGACCTTGCTTGATAATATCGAACTCTGTTAAAAACATGACTATTTTATATCCATTAGAACCTTTTGCCTATTTAATGAGAGCTTGCCCATGGTTGTTGGACAGAGAAAAATAGAGAGTGTTTTTCAATGTTTAACCTTACATCATATACCTTAAGCCTTTTCTCTCATGAAAGTTCATCCTCCAATCCACCCTCATTATTGACATTCAATAGAGTGGATTGGGGAATGAACTTCCACATTCAAGGATCCTACATTTACCACCTTAATAGCAAATCATAAAGCCAGTATGCCTTAAATGCATAGATGATTGGAATCGCTCTATCTTCCTTGTAGGAAAATATTTAATAGAGTAGGATTTCATCATAACCTTGACCTAACTCGTCGCCATGTATTGGTACATCTTCTGAGTTGCGATTCAAGGAAGTAGAAGATTCTTCATCAACAAAGGAGGAGATCTTCGATAACGCGCTAAATGGGGCTCATCTACTTATCTGTATGTCATTAGAGTCCAAAGAACCCTTGTGATCACTCCTTCTTAGGATTGGGTTTAAGGTGTTTCTCACCCCATGCAAGTCCTCATAGGAGGCCTCTGGTGGGAGTGTACGTGGGGGTGCTTTGTGTTGACCCTTGATCTATGGAGAGCATAAATTGGTTAGAGGTAAACCTGTTGTGAAACCTCCGTTAGGTTCCTTGTGTGGATCCTTGGCCAGTGGAGCTTAAAAGTTAGGTTCTTTGTATTAACCCTTGCTCATGGGAGCATAAACTGTGTCATGTAGACACGTTGTGTCAGCCTAACTGTAGGTTGTACTGGTTAGAGGTAAACCTAATTTTAAACCTCCGATTTGAGGTGAACCAGTTATGAAACCTTCTTAGTGAGATCTGGTATACTCAAGGGTTGAGTGCGTCTGCCAGAAGTGGAGTAGACAAGTAGTCGAACCACTATAAAAATGATTATGTTTGAGATTGCTACTGTCTTCCATTACTTATGTGATTTCCTTAAATACTTTCATACTTGATTATCTGAGATCACACCTCACACACACAATCACATCCATCATAAACTGATTTACATATTGTATATCTCTCAAATAGTTTTATGATTGGATCCTCTACTAGGCTTGGAAGCCAGTAGAGTTACTCTGTAGTAATTCTGATGCATGGTTACTTTTGGGATTAGAGTGATAGGATTTTAAATTGTCATAAAATATTAAAAAGTCCTATTCACCCCCCTCTAGGACATATTAACATATTCCCACTTCAACTAAAGCCGTCATTACCGCAATTTCACCTTGAACCAGAAAAGGTTGATACACATATTACTAAACTTATGACCTATTAATCAACCATTTCTAACAAATGATTATTGGTTCATTTGAACTAAATTGGTATATCTGAGGATCATGCCTCCTATATAAGCATTACAGTCAAACTAAAGGATTGAACCTGCTGCCTGTTCTAATTATTAAATCTGAGGATTCTTGGCCTCAAAACATTTTGGTAATTTCATGCTAGATTTTCACTCTCAATCATATCATGGAATCCTATTTTAGAATTGTGCATGGTAGGAAAATCAGTTCTTAAAGATCTTTTGAGTTCCAAGAAACTTCGGTAACACCGGACTTACCTTCGGTACTACCGAAATCGAACCTCGTAAAGTTATTTAAATCCTTCATTGCTCAGTTCTGCTTAGACCATCTCTTCTTTCTTCCAAAGTTCGGTTGAAGGGCAATGCAACCAAAATTAGCAAAATCTGAGGTATCTCCTAGAACTTTCTATTTACATCTAAAAAACTAGGATCATTTGCCTTAAGTATATCTTCACTGAAAGTGCCCTGGTTTGTTAATTAGCGTGAGTATTGAGTCAGCTAGACTACAGACCCTCATAGGAAGATCAAATCAAAGCGTCTGTCTCAACCGGATGTGTGCAAGCTCGCCACAGGTAAATCTAAGCCTCACATCCCATGTCTCAAAACACTAGGTATGTAAAATCCTTAAAACAAACTAAAATATCATAGGGTTTTTAAGTTAAGAAAACTTTTTCAAAATTAAAAAATTCTCTAAGTTTTCTTACTTTGTCGATTTTATTGATACACTTCTTGATAGAATCAACATGTGTTGTCGATGTCCTCGATGCTTAAACGATGTCATCAAAATGAGGACAAAATACGTCCAGCAAACACATATATCTCTAGACGGATTTATCGATGTATCGATATACCTATCGATATCATCGATATTTGAATCTCGAGTCCATCAAAGTTGACTCGATAATATCGACAGACAGATATCCAGCGCCCCTGTTTTTACTTAAGAAAATCACATGTGCATCAATATATCGAAGCCATTATCGATACCATCGAAGTTCAAATCTCGATGACATTGGAGGGCTTTCGATATTGTCGGTCATGGGCGCCTAGTCTTCCAACAATTCTTTCAGGGTTGTTTATCTGTGATCGAGGGTCACTCGATAAAATCAATATTCAAATATCGATGATATCGGTATGGTTTTCATGGCATCAAACAGGGACAAAAACTGTCCAGCAAACTTAAACACAAATTCATTGGATTTATCGATGCCTCGACACATCTATCGATATTATTGACATTCAAATTCTGATGATCTCGAAGGTTCCTCAATCATTCTTGTAAACCTCAGATCATATACCCAAAGCCCTTTCTCTTAGGGAAGTTCATCCTTCAATCCACCCTCATCACTGATATTCAATAGAGTGGATTGGAGAATAAACTTCTGCATTCAAGGATCCTCTAGCTACTACCTTAATGGAAAATCATTAAGTTGGGATGCCTTGAATGCATAATCAGAATCACTTTATCTTCCTTATAGGAAAACATTTTATAGAGTAGGATTCCATCTTAACCTTGACCCAACCAGAAGTCTCATATTGGTACATCATCTGAGTTGTGGATCAAGGAAATCGAAGATTCTTCATCAATGAGGAGAACTTCGTCAACATGCTGAATGGGACTCATCTACTTATTTGTAAGTTATTAGAGTCCAAAGGACACTTGTCATCATTCCTTTTTAGGATTAGGTCTAAGGTGTTTCTCACCCTTGCAAGCCCTCATAGGAGGCCTCTTGTGGGAGTGTACATGGTGGGTGCGTTATGTTGACCCTTGCTCTGTGGAGTGCATAAACAGTTAGGGTCTTGTGGAAGATCCTTGGCCAGTGTGCCTAAAAGTGGGTGTTATGTTTTGACCCTTGCTTGTGAGAGCATAAACAGAGGTTCCTTATATGGATCCTTGGCCAGTGTGCCTAAAACCCGGGTGTTATGTGTTGACCCTTTCTTAGGGAGTATAAGCAGCCAGGCTCAGTGTAGGTTGTAAAGGTTGAAGGTGAACCTGATTTAAAACCTTAGGTTTGAGGTGAACCACTGTGAAACCGCCTTAGTGAAATCCGGTACACGCAAGGATTGAGTGCGGTTACCGGGAGTGGAGTAGACAAGTAGTCAAACCACTATAAAAATGACTGTGTTTGAGATTGTTATTCTTTTGATTATGTAATTTACTTTAATACTTTCATATCTGAGATCACACCTCACACACATACACAGTCATATCCATCATAAATTAGTTTACATATTGTTTATTTCTTAAATAGTTTGTGATTGGATCCTCTACTAGGCTTAGAAGCCAGTAGAGTTACTTTTGAGTAATCCTTATAAGTATCATCTGTTAGGATTAGTGTAATAGGATTTTAATAAATCATAAAAATTTTAAAAAGTCCTATTCACCCCCCCTCTAGGACATATTAGCATATTCTTACTTCAATTAAAGCGGTCCTCACCGCAATTTCACTTGGTATTAGAGCGGGTCTCTCTTTAAGGGCTTCACCGCCTAGAGAGTGATCTTGACTAAAGTTGGGAATATGGCCAAAGGAGAGGGCTCATCGGTCACTAGACCTCCAGGGTTTGACAAATCAAATTATGCATACTAGAAGGCTAGGATGTACTACTTTCTGAGATCTTTAGATCATGATGTTTGGGATATAGTTGAAAGTGGATATATGCCACCATCTGAACAAGTTGTACTTGACAGTGGCACAACCATCACAAAACCCAAACTGAAAGAAAAGAAGATGACGTTTGATAAAGAAAAATCGACTACTGAAGCTAAAGCTATGAACGTCATCTACTATGTCGTCTCCCAAGATATATTCAATCAAATAAGTATGTGTGGGACATCCAAAGAAGCATGGGATCCATTAGAAACAACCCATGAAAGCACAAGTACTGTGAAGAGATCTAAACTGCAACTTCTAACTTCACAGTTCGAAAGTCTTGGAATGGAAGAGCATGAGACCTTTATGGAGTTTTTCATTAAGCTAAATATCATTTGCAACATCATGGGTGGTTTGGGAGAAAAAGTTCTGGTTCCTAAAATCTGTAGGAAAATACTAAGATCACTGTCGGATCGGTTTAATCCCAAATTAACAACCATTGAAGAGTGTAGGAATATTGATGAAATGAAAGTAGAAGAACTGGTAGGTTCTCTACAAACTTTTGAACTACACTTCAAACAAACCCAAAAATCCAAAACTACTGTCCTAAAAACTTCAATGAAAACAACAAATGAGGATAGTGGAAGTGAAAAAGATGATGAAGATGAGGAAGTGGCTTTGCTGGCACAATGATTAAGGAAATTCTTTCAGAAGAATCGTGGCCATCCCTTCAAAGGTAGAAAGGTGGACAACAAACCCTCTGCAGGCAAATTTGGCAAAAAGACTAAAGAACCACAATGCTATGCCTGTCAGAAGTATGGACACTTATCTACTGAATACCCAAACAGAAAAACCAAGCGTAAGGCTATGGCTGCCACATGGGATGATACAGAAGAGTCAAACTCAAAATATATTGACTTAGAGAGTGATAGAGATCAGAAATCCTTGAAAATTCTTATGGTCTCCACTACTCCAATCATTCTCAGTGAATCTGAGAACGAAAAAGAATAGCAAGCTACTGAATCATTTCTCTCAGATAATGAGGAAACTGAAAAGGAAGAAGAACAACAACAACAAAACAAGCTACAAGATGCTTACAATCAACTCTATATTCATAGCATCAACATTCTTAAAAGACTTGGAATGACTGAAAACAAGAAGGAACTGTTGGAAAAAGATCTTGACAAAACATTGGAATTCAATTCACATCTAGTTAATGATCTACAACAGTATTATTCATATAATGACAAGTTAGAAAGAATCAACCTATCCCTGAAAACTGACTCATCAAAGCTTATCAAACAAATTGAATTATTAAAAGATGAAAATAGGAATCTCCAGAATGAGAATCACACACTCCGGTTTGACTTAGAATAATTCAGAAAATTTGCTGAAATAAACTATAAATTCTCCCAGAGTGGTGAAAAACTCAAAAAATTGTTAGGGATGGGAAGACAAGGAAGAGACAAAAGTGGCCTAGGGTATGATAAAACTAAAATGAGAACTAGAAATGCAGCCTCAAAAATTGAAAATTCGACTGCTTCATGTACTAATATAAAAACTACTCCAGTTTATCATTTATGTGGTGATTTGGGTCATTATAAGTTTGAATGCTTGACTCCTAGAAGGACTTTACATAACTCTAGTCAAAATCATATTGCAAAATTCAAACCGACCAAAGAAATACAGAATGTCAAAATTCCACCTAGGAGAAACACTCTTTCATCACCACCTGAAATGACTAATAACATGAAAGAGTTATTTAATCAAGTGGATGAACTGAACACTAAAATTAAATCCATCACAGTTAAAAACTCTGCCATGAAATGGGTAAGGAATAACTAGTTCAGATCATGCATCAAGTTCTGGAAATGTGCTGAAATGATGAAATTTTACTGAGCTTCAAAATGTTACATCTGAATCTTTTTATGCATAAACATTGTGATGTTTATAATTTTGTACAAAACCTGTACAATATTTTGGTGTGTATATCATAAATTCAAGGATAAAATCCTATACTTTGATATCTGTCAAACTGCGGAAGAATGAGAAATATTCAGAGTCGATATGTCTCTTGACAAGTCATTATCGATTAATCAATCAAGGGTCAATACCATCGAAGACTCATTGGAAAAAGAAAAGTCGTGCGATCGAGAATGATATCGAAGACAAGGCTAATAAAATCGATCAAGGTCTATCGATATTATCAAAACAAGGATCGATGATATCGACAGATGCCGCCCGATATAAGGTGGTAAAGCGCGAAAAAGGGATTTTTGTCTCAGAGTTCTCCTTTCTTCTTCCCTGCTCGATTCTCTCGACTGGACCACTCGGACCCTCATCAGGCAACCCCAAACATCCCACAAATCTAGTAATACCTCTCTATACATCAAGAGTCCATCCTTCTTTTGGGTATTTCCGTTTCTGTTGTTTTTTTGTCCTCTTTCCCAAAAATCCTTCAAACCCTCTTTTTGTCCACATGGGAAAAGACAAAGGAAAAGCATCCGGACCGAGTGAGTCTTCGAGGTCCGCTCGACAAAAATTGCTTTCTCCAAAAGAAAGGGGAAGGGCCCCGGAACACGGGACCCCTACAAGGCAGTGCACTAGATCGCACGATGGGTCCCAGTCTGAGGCACCAACACCTCCACCGGTAAAAGCAAATCTGGTCTTAGCGAAGTTCAATGGGAGAAAGGTTATTCCTCAAAGAAAAGTCAAAAGAAGTTGTCTGATTCCATGTAATCTGGAACCACTATTTGTTGCCATAGATTGGTTACCAGCTCTCAACTTTGGGGGACCGTATCAACTTGAACGAACCCATAATTTCTTTACCGCCTGTCATTCTCCGATATCTGACCCTCCGTCCATCACTGTGACCGTCGATGGTGATGATTTGTAGATCTCTCCTGAGTCTGTTGTAGGAATTTTTAATCTTACTCTATCACCTGCAGGACTCCCAGATATGGACATGGAAAATATTGAGGTTCGGTCCAAGGTCACCAAATTCCTCTGTCATGATTGTGATGTCCAGTGGCACCAAGGAAATGCCCTAAAAGCCAAATTCATGGAACCACGCTACCGGGTCTTGCATGGTATCCTTGCCTCAAACATCTACTTTAGGGGTTCCAACAGGGCAGATCTCACCGGCTTCATGACTGCGATAATTTATTCGATCGCCTCTGGGATCAAGATTTGTCTGCCTACCCTCATCGAGCATCAGTTGGTTTATGCTTTTCATACCGCTAGGGATGTTCACTAACCATATCCCTGGATCATACATACAATTTGCAATGCCATAGCCTTTCCAACTATAAGTAATCTTGTACTTCCTATTCAAACCTTTCACAAAAGTAATATTTGAAGGATGGATTTGAAATTTCATAAATACCCTGAGGATCCACCTAAGGAAGGCATTCAAGTAGAAAGGGAAAGTGGGGTAGGTGACTCTCTTATGGAAGGGACTAAGACGGCTGGAGAAGAAGCTTCTGGACCGCATCAAGCACCATCGACATCAGCTCCTGGGCATGCTAAACGATTTAAGTTCCACCAGGATCGGAATGGTGCAATTCAGAGGGATGTCCACTCTGTGCATGAAAGGCTTACCGTCTTGGAATGACTGGTCCAAGGAGTGGAGCAGATAGTACAACAATTGGTCGAGATCATCACCTGTCGTCGAGATGATACGAAGCCATCTACCTCTGCTCCTCCGCCGTAGTACGGGACTCTGACCGCTATCACACTCACCCACACTTATCTCTGCGTATGTGGATAAGTATCTTTTTGATGCTCTACACTCTCATGAGTGAATGTGATAGCAGTTTGACGGAATTTTTTTTGTTGTATATACCCCGTGTGGGTTTGCTACTGCTAGTTACTTCTAGGTGCCCATGGATGCGCTAAAAATTGATGGTTGATTGTGACTGTCCATGGATGGGCTTGATAGTTTTGTTGGGATGAATGTTAAACAACTGCCAAACTTGGGCAATTTATATTTGGGATATTTTGAATATGGCTAATCCTAATTCTCATTTTTACTGTCATAATTATGTTTTATGACGCCTTGATTTATCTGGTGTCTGACATGGGATGCCTGTGATTTTCATGATTATTTTCTCTGAGTTTATCACTGTTGTATTTGATCTGATATGCATCCATAATTTCTGAAAATGATGTCTGCTTAAATTGATTTAACCATCACACATCTATATATGTATGCTTACTAAATGTGGTTCTCCCAAATACTTTAAACTTCAGTCAATATCAACTGTTATATCTTTGTCAATGACTGACAAAAGGGGGAAGAACGATTCAAACACCCCGAATAGAAAATTGTATATCTGCTTGAATGGTGCTGCAGGTGTTAGGGGGAGCAGCTGCACCAAGCAAGGGGGAGTTTTGCAGTTATGGGGAGTAGCTTCTGGATGTGTTATGTATATGTCATTGTTAGCATTGTACAATTGTGTAAAGAACATGTACACATAATTTAGAATGTCAGTATAGAAGCTGGTACAGGGTGTTTTAGTATTTTGTCATGTAATTGACAAAGGGGGAGATTGAAAGTGCCCTGGTTTGTCAATTAGAGTGAGTGTTAAGTCAGCTAGACTGCAGAGCCTCATACGAAGATCAAATCGAAGCATCTGTCTCAATCGGATGTGTGCAAGCTTGCCACAGGTAAATCTAAGCCTCACATCCCATCTCCTAAAACACCAGGTATATAAAACCCTTAAAACAAACTAGAATATCATAGGGTTTTTAAGTTAAGAAAACTTTTTCAAAATCAAAAAATTCTCTAAGTTTTCTTGCTTTGTCGATTTTATCGATACACTTCTCGATAGAATCGAACTATGCTGTTGATGTCGTCGATGCTTAAATGATATCATCGAAATGAGGACAAAATACATCCAGCAAACACATATATATCTCTGGACCGATTTATCAATGTATCGATATACCTATCGATATCATCGATATTTGAATCTTGAGTCCATCAAAGTTGACTCGATAATATCGACAAACAGATATCTGGTGCCCCTATTTTTACTTAAGAAAATCACATGTACATCGATATATCGAAGCCGTTATCGATACCATCGAAGTTCAAATCTCGATGACATCGAAGGGCTCTCGATATTATCGGTCATGGGCGCCTAGTCTTTCAGCAATTATTTCAGGGTTATTTATCTGTGACCGAGGGTCACTCGATAGAATCGATATTCAAATATTGATGATATCGGTACGGTTTCGATGGCATCGAACAGGGATAGAAACTGTCCAGTAAGCTTAAACAAAAATCCCTTGAATTTATCGATGCCTCGACACATCTATCGATATCATCGACATTTAAATTCCGATGATCTCGAAGGTCCCTCGATCATTCTTGTAAACCTCAAATATTTGAAAGCAAGTCTCTCTCATTTTTAAATGTCGAGGAATCGAATCTCGCATTGATGGAATCGAAGTTCGAAATCCGATGACATCGATATGTGTTTCGATTCCCTCAACCAGCTGACAATTGGTTTCAAAAGCGTATGACATTTGAGTTTGTGTCATCGAGCAGACTGTCGATGCTATCAAGAGTATACGCTCGATGATATCGATCACACTCGATAATATCGAACTCTTTCATAAATGTGACCATTTTATATCCATTGAAACCTTTTGCCTATATAAAGAGAGCTTGTCTATTGTTGCTGGTAGAGAAAGAAGAGAGTGCTTTTAAGTGTTTTACCTTAGATCATATACCCAAAGCCCTTTCTCTCAAAGAAGTTCATCCTCCAATCCACCCTCATCATTCATATTCAATAATAGAGTGGATTGGGGAATGAACTTCCGCATTCAAGGATCCTCCAGCTACTACCTTAATGGAAAATCATTAAGCTGTGATGCCTTGAATGCATAATCGGAATCACTCTATCTTCCTTACAGGAAAACATTTTATAGAGTAGGATTTCGTCTTAACCTTGACCCAACCCGAAGCCTCGTATTGGTACATAATCTGAGTTGTGGATCAAGAAAGTCGAAGATTCTTCATCAACAAGGAGGAGAACTTCGTCAATGTGCTGAATGGGAATCATCCACTTATTTGTAAGTTATTAGAGTCCAAAGTACACTTGTGATCATTCCTTTTTAGGATTGGGTTTAAGGTGTTTCTCACCCTTGCAAGCCCTCGTAAGAGGCCTCCGGCGGGAGTCTACATGGTGAGTGTGTTGTGTTGACCCTTGCTCTGTGGAGAGCATAAACAGTTAGGGTCTTGTAGAAGATCCTTGGCCATTGTGCCTAAAAGTGGGTGCTATGCGTTAACCCTTGTGAGAGCATAAACAGAGGTTCATTGTGTGTATCCCTGGCCAGTGTGCCTAAAACCCGGGTGTTATGTGTTGACCCTTGCTCAGGGAGCATAAGCAGTCAGCCTTAGTGTAGGTTGTAAAGGTTGAAGGTGAACCTGATTTAAAACCTTAGGTTTGAGGTGAACCGCTGTGAAACCTCCTTAGTGAAATCTGGTACACTCAAGGGTTGAGTGCTGTTATCGAGAGTGGAGTAGACAAGTAGTTGAACCACTATAAAAAATGACTGTGTTTGAGATTGTTAATCTTTTGATTATGTGATTTACTTTGATACTTTCATATCTGAGATCACACCTCAGACACATACACAATCTTATCCATAATAAATTAGTTTGCATATTGTTCATTTCTTAAATACTTTGTGATTGGATCCTTTACCGGGCTTGGAAGCCAGTAGAGTTACTTTTGAGTAATCCTGATAAGTATCGTCTGTTAGGATTAGTGTAATAGGATTTTTAATAAATTATAAAAACTTTAAAAAGTCCTATTCACCCCCCTCTAGGACATATTGGCATATTCCTACTTCTACTAAAGCGGTCCTCACCGCAATTTCACTTCATTTTGCATAATAGAGATATCCCCATCTAGAGAAAAGCCAATCCAAGATGAAACATGGCATTGAAGAATCAACTAGAACTAGGCATAAACCCTAATCCTTCTAGGCTCATTTCTACAAAAATTTTACAAAAAATTGTATGTCCAAAAATGTCAATGAAAACTTGGCCCAATTAACTTTGTCCTATTACACACTATCCGGCGGTTTTGATGTTGATTGCAATGGTCGAATAGTTAAATCTCTCCATACTGCATATCAACTCTTATTAGGATACCATTGTGTTCTAAAACAACCTACTGAATTACAATTATGCATAATCAAAAAGGGTTGTTTTTAAAAGAAACACACTATAGGATCTCTATGTGCTTGATTGGAAAATATGTGATTGTAACCTCATTCTATTAGGGGATACAAGCATCTTTTCAGATTAGTTATTATTCTATCTGTACTTATTATTTTAACTTATGATCTTAGCACAACATGGTCAAGAACAAAGGAAAGGAAGATGTGAAAGGATAAATCACATCTAGAAAAATCAGAACCTATACTGCTTATTCGCATTCTACTGCTAGGGCAAACGAATTTACCTTTGATCAATTTGTTATATCTAGTCTCATAGAGCCATGTGGGATAGACATTTATCTGGGGTCAATGGGGTGGGATAACGTCCTTTATTTAGGAGGAGAAATATAATATGACCTTGTTTGTCAATTTTTGAATTCTTGTCATAATGTTTTAAATGATCCTCCATCAATCGACATCAATTACATGAATCAAACCAAGGAGATCTCTCCTTTGATGTTGGGACAACTTCTGAACCTTCCAATCACACATACCTCACCAACCGGTCGTTGCCTAAATGATCAAAGTATCTGGAAAGAAGTGACCAGAACATTGTGTGGTGACTCAATGATACCCAGAAATAGAAGAAACTACATGTCCTCATTACATCTGGACTCTACCATAAAAGTGCTTCACAAGATGCTGACTACCAATGCATATCCTTGTGAAGTTTCTAGAGATATGCTCTCACCAATTGTTCTAAATACCCTATGTGATATCTATCGAAGAACTGAAATATGTTTATCCACTCTAATGTTGAAATAATTAATTTAAGTTGTCAGAGGTATTCACCACACAAGTATTCCTTTTCCAAGCATCATTTGAAAAATTTCCAAGTTTCTAGTTATGCTACCTACTTGTGATACAATATATCCTGCAGTATACCTTACCAAGAAAACCCTACTAAAGGCACTTAAAGTCAATCATGAATGCAACGGTAACAAAGAAGCTTAAGACATTCCCATGGCCACTGGCTGGTACTCTTATCGCACCCCAGTGCCTGCACCAAGTCCATTCATTATCAGTCATCACTGCATGTCTTCTTCGCCAAAATGATCCAGCTCGTCAACTTCTTGAAGAGCAGTCCAATATAGAAGCTCGCCTTCGGCAATGTGAAAATTGTCTCTCTAGGATTGAATTGCGTCTTGCCGCTCTTCAACATACTGGGGAGCAAATCACTGAATTGCCTCTGACTCGTCATTCTTATATCCCTTCATATGAGGGTGGATCTTCTAGATGATCATGTCTCTTGTGTTGTTGTTGAATCATAGTATATTTTCTTTTTTGGATAATTATGCCCTTAAAGGCTTAACCTTTAAATTTTTGGATGATGGATGAATCTACCCAAGCTTGGGATAGTAATTTTGATGAATTTATCATGATATCTATTCTGCTCATATTAGATATTCCTTTTATAGTTATCTTTTCTATCTAACATATGATTTAATTGCTTATGATGATATATTTCATTGTTTAGATGATAGTCTTTATGTTTATATCATTATATCTATTCTATTCTCTTACCATATGGATTATCATCTATATGTTATTGGATTACTTCTTAGTAAATCCTTTGCCAATAACTGAAAAAAGGGGGGAGAAGAAACCTACCCACCAAAATAATGTTTGTTTTCTGCAGAAATTATTTTTTCCTTATTACAAGTTATTCTTGGAAGACACTAACGGGGAGCAACATGATTTTGTGTTACATGTTAAGTCTTGAGTTGTAAATTTTACTTTTGATATATATATATATATATATATATATATATATATATATATATATATATATATATATATATATATATAATCTTTTATTGTTTTGGTATATTATTGGTATAGACCATGACACAGTCGTAGGATAGGTTGTTTTTGTCACGTAATTGACAAAGGGGGAGATTGTAAGTGCACCCAACTTCGCACACTTGTTTGTCAATCACATGACTAGTTGTGTCTAGTAGTCGAATGAGTTTTTGGCAAATGAAGACTGGCAACGCAACTGGATCAGAAGCATCAAAGGCACATTGAAGACAAAGAATGCTTCTATGATCTTGACCTTGCAAATAGATGATCTCAACCCAAATAAAAAAACCTACTGAGGTCATTTATTCAAAACTAATTCCAAGTTCATATTTTCTATCCTTTAGTCTTGGCTTTAGCAAGTCCCAAGTTTATGAATGATTAAATGGACAAACAAGGAAATCTATCCACTTTCGGTAAGAAGAAGGTGTCACTGAATAGAACCTTTGGTATCACTAAAGATACCTTCGGTGTTACTGAAAGGGCTCAAAACTGTCCAGTAACATTACAAAGAAAATTTAGTACCACCGACTAGATATTTCAGGGACACCGACTACCACCGACGAAAAATTTTGATGCCACCGAAAGGGACCTTTTTCGTTCAGCAACTTGAGGGATTAATTCGGTTCTATCGAATAATATTTCGTTACCACCGAAGCAAGTTCAGTGATACTGAACTTGGCTTGGGTAGCACCGCAAACTAGTTGTTTTCTATCCATTGAAACTTTTTATCTATAAAAACAACTTGTAGAAACTTGCAAAAAGTGTGGATTTAGGCATTTCAGAGTCCCTAGGTTGTCCCAAGCTCTAATCTCTCATCCTAGACTTTATCCACATGAGATTCATGTTCTTTTTATTGTGATTCATCACTCATGAGCATTCAAAGCTCTTATTTATGAAGAACATGACCTCAAGCCTTCACTAGACTATTGAGACCAAACCTATAGGTATATCCTTGTCTCAACCTTACTCTAGTGTATCCATCAGTTGAATCCCTTAAGAAATCAACTCATTATCCTAGATAGGAGATTCAACCAAACTCTCATTACCTTGGTTACCTTTATAAGTACATCTTATACAAGGTTCTTGATTGTGAAGCTAAGCCAACAGGAAAATCCAAGCTACGCATTCAGGGTAGCACTGGGAAGTTGATTCAAGCACGGAAGAGCGAAGATCAAGCAACCCAAGATGAGCTACAAGAGAAGACTCAATCCGACAAGTAAGTGTCATTATTAAGAGTTCAAAGTTTAGTCTCTTTCCTCGTGTAGGATTGAGGCTAAGAGTCTGCTATCAAAAAAGTCAATTAGGTTCCTAGTGTGGGACCTTGGCCGGTGGGCCTAAACGTAGGTGCCTTGTGTGGGACCTTAGCTAGTGGGCCTAAACATAGGTGTCTTATGTGGGACCTTGTCCGGTGGGCCTAAACATAGGTGCCTTGTGTGGGACCTTGGCAGGTGGGCCTAAACGTAGGTGCCTTGTGTGGGACCTTAGCCTGTGGGCCTAAACAAAGTTACCTTGTGTGAGACCTTAGCCGGTGGGCCTAAACATGGGTTCTAGGTGTAGGACCATTGCTCTTACGAAGAGCATAAATTGATGTCCTTAGTGTAGGATTGTAAAAGTTATTGGTGAACCTATTTTAAAACCATTAATAGTGAAATCCAGTGCACTTTGGGATTGAGTGTGGATGCCAAGAGTAGAGTAGGCACGTAACTGAACCACTATACATGCTTGTGTTTGGAATGATCATTTGCCCGTTTATTATAATTATTTAAATTTGATATACTTGATTGTTTATGCATGATTAGATAAATGCTTAAGATTGATAGGAAGCACATTCCACACACAAGCTCACATCACTAGGCTAGTTGTTTTATTTGTATATCTTGAATAGCCTTTGTGATTGGACCATCTATTAGCTTGGAAGCCTTTAGAGGTATATAGCCTTACTTGCTTTAAATTGAATGATTATTTGAGTTAGGCAATTAGGATTTTTTAAATAGGCAAAAATATTTGAGAAGTCCTATTCACCCCCTCTAGGACATTGTCTCATATTCATTCTTCAATATCAACGGTATAAAACGCAATTTCACCTGCTACGTTATTTTATTCATTATCTCATGGTTATTAAATGCTTAAAATCACTGGTGCTTGCGAATATATGTTAATGATGCTAATCCATGATTCTCTAATCTCTTATATCATTTACTAAAAATATTTGAATTGTTTTATTTTCCGATTAGGCCGACCATAGTGCTCGAATCCTAATTGTGTTATCAAAATCATCATGATTTATGGATTATTAACGTATGTGTGGAACATTGAAGCTTAGGTGTTGTTTTTAATTTAATTGAATTCCATTTAAAAGTAATACCTTCAAAACTTTCAAAATTATTACATCCTTTTAGTTTTCATTACTTAGTTTTGCATTTGATTTTTTTATTCTCCTAAACCATCTCTCTATGGGATCGACTCTGTATTCACATGATACTACTTACGAACCTCTGCACTTAGAGGCAAACAAATAGGGCTCACTCACTTATAGGTAAGTACAAGAGTCCACTTTGTGTCTAAAAACATTTCCTTGTATAGGATTGGAATTCAGAGTTTGTTTTTCCAAACTCGCAAGTCCTTTCATAGGCCTCCAACAGGAGAATACGTATTGTGTCCTTGTGTAGGACTTCTTAAATTCTTATGTAGAACTTAGTAAGACCTTGTGTAGGTAATTTGTAACCTTGTGTAGGTTTTGAATGTTTATGGTTAAGCTCATTTAAAATCATTGGATAGTGAAATCCGGCACACTTTAGGAGAGAGTGGGTCAGCCGAAAGTAGAGTAGGCACATAGCTAAACCACTATATATTGTTGTACAATGTGATGAATGTTTTTATTCATGTTTTGTTTTGATTGATTATTCTCAATGATCTATTCACTTTCTGCATAAAACATGTTTGTTAAAATGCGTGAATGATATGTATCATGATTTAACTTTTTTTTTCCAGAAACTGAATTTTATTAATGTAGGAAAACCATATACAAACCTGGGGTAGAAACCAAAATATTCCACTACACCATAGCAAAACCAACCATATACAACCACAAAAACAAGCAAAGAGAATAAACTAAGCCAAGCAACATAGCCCAGTACAAACCAACCCAACAATGATAGTTGCATGACACAACCAACCATAGCTGATCCCCCCAAGTAGCTAAGAAAACCCACCAACCATGAGCTTTGGCCACAAATTACTTCTATGAGCCATGCTGCTGCAGCAAACTAGTATGGAGAATCCAAGCATCTCTCCACAATCTAACACTTATACAAAGAAAGGCCTCATTGACCAGCCCAAGAACTGCATGGCCATACAACTACAAAAAGAGGGCTTTTTTTTTAGTTCAACTGCAAATGCTCTAACTCTAAGCAACCAACTTACCCTGGACAGCTAAATCCTTTCATCCAACTCTAAGCCACTAGCCTATCTCCAGCTTCCCTAGTAGGTCCCCTGCTATGCACATCCCTAGACCCAAGGCTCTGTTTAAGCTCATTGATCTACAACAAAGGCCACAATTGATCATCCCTTCACTACCAAAAAAAGAGAAAAGGCTACGGATTATGGGAGATTATAGCTACGGATATAAACCATAGTTTTATTGCTACAGATTTAATCCGTAGCTAAATAATCGTACCCCACCACAACAAAGGCACATCTGTTAGAAGTTCTATGGGGCCCACGACAATTTTTGTGCTTAATCTAAGTTGTCCATCCATTTTGACATTCATTTTAATGCATTAGCCCCAAAAAGTAGGTAAATTGAAAGCTCAAGTGGACCACACCATAAGAAACAATGGAGATTAAGTGACTTTTGTTGATTTTTGGTGTGGTCCATGTGAGCCTTCTATTTGCCTCCTTTTTTAGGATAAAGCCCTACAAAATTAGTTGAATTTAATGGATGGCATAGATAAATGACATACATTATGGTGGGCCACACGTAGCCCCTAACATCACCATTCGTCTCAAGTGGGCATCCACACCAACAAAAAAAAAAAAAACATCCCACCTGCAAATTTCATTCTTGTGCCCACAAAAACTGCCCCATAAACTCTCACTTCTTTCTCTCCATCTTCTCCCCACTCCTCTCTTTCCCTGGCCATCCTTGACTCCCCATCTCTCCCTGTTGGCCGAGTGGTGGTCCAAGGCCCTCCCTACCCACGCACCACCTTCATTCCTCTCTCAATCACGACCGCCCTTTCTCTCTCTCTGAAGCTTGATTGAATTAGATTCATGAATGCGAGATATCTCTCTCTCTCTCTCTCTCTCTCTCTCTCTCTCTCTCTCTCTCTCTCCCTCCCTCTCCCTCTCAATCTCTCTCAATCTCAATGTTGATTTATGAATTTGGGGGTGTAGTAATTTATGGATTTCTAATTCGAATGTGGACCCTCATTTAGGGATTTGGGGATTTTAGGGCTTACAGATTTGAATGTGGACCCTGAATTTGGATTTTTTAGATTTTATAAATTAGGGATTTGGGGATTTTAGGATTTTGGGAATTTGAGAATTTTTAGAATTAGAGATTTCATCTTCTAGATTTGAAAGAGCGATTTTGGTCTTAAGTTGTGCAGTTTGGATTTACTCAAAGATTTTCCATGCATGTGTTTTATGCAAGAATGTCGGTGTTGCTGTTTGGCCATCTTCTGTATCCGGTCAAGGACCATTAATGGGGAGTTTGGCTATTTTTTCTTCACTTACTCATTATTGGGATGTGTGGAATCCTCTGTTGAATTCCATGGAACTTGAGATTTCCAATCTTTGAATGTCCTAAGTTCCATGGATTATTCCCAACCTGACCTTACTCAATATGCATTTGCTCAACCCAAACACAACCTGAATTCAAATCGGATTGGTGTTTTCCAAACCAAATCAACTCAAGGACCTTGACAGCCTTAGCCAAACTGACCCATACTCAGGTTGGGCCAAACCCAAGTTGCAGTCCTAATTAGGTATGCCCAGTTCTCTAATTACAAACAGAGAGTCTGACTTTCTTCTTTCCTAATTATGTTAACCAGATAGAGAGAACCGTAACAGAAAAATACAAGAATCTCTACAACTTCTCTAAAAAAATAAAAGAAGAAGAAAAAAGAAAGAAAAAATAGAAAGGAAAATAGATTCAACTATATTATCGTAAAGAGTAAATATTAAAGTATTGGTTTTCCTCTGTTATCAATGAAAGACTGGAAGTGCTACTCATTAGTGTTGAGATGTGGAGTCACATCTGGGCAGTGCCACTCGACCAATCAAGTGGGTTGCTCGACTCAAAGTCCAACGAGTTATGATTTTTTGGGTCGAGCGGACCCTCGACTGGTCGAGGCCCTGCTCGACTCAAAGTCTAGCGAGCTATGATTTTTTGGGGCCACGGTGCTCGACCGGTCGAGGTCCTTTCTCAACCAATCGAGGGTCCGCTCGACCAGTCGAGCAGCCTGCTCAACCAGTCGAGGTTACGCAGATTCATTTCTGAATTTTGCACGGACTGCAGATTTTTTAGTCGGTTTCGCAAAGGTGTGAAAGAAAAGTTACCTAAACTATAAATAGGGGTCCTTATGGCTTTTCTAGGGGAATGGGAGTTATTTTAAAGTGTGGGCAAAGAGTTTTCTCTATACATCCAAGGAAAAAGGTTAGTATATAGCTTGTAATCTTGTTTTCTTCATAGTAGAAGTATGCATCTGTGGTTCTTTACCCTTATTTGGGGTTTTTTCACGTATATCTTATCTTATGGTTTGTCTGGTATGCTTTGATTATACTTCTAGATTATATTTCTTTTTGTTTATCATTTATGGGTGAGACCGAAGATTGGATCTCTGTTCACTACGTTGTTAAAGTGCTGCGCAACAACTGGAATTAGAACTATTGGTTTAGTTTTATTGGGAGCAATGACAGAAGAAGGGAAGGCTAGAATTGAGAAGTTTGATGGTTCAAACTTTACCTTCTGGAATATGCAGATGGAGGATTATCTGTATCAAAAGGACCTCTATATTCCTCTAGGAGGAAAAGAGAAGAAATCAGAGAAGATGACAAATGATGAATGATTTTTACTGGATCGGAAGGCTTTAGGAATGATCCGACTCTCTTTGTCTAAGAGCGTCGCCTTCAATATATCCAAGGTGAAACCACAAAAGAATTAATGGAAGCCCTAACTACGATGTATAAAAAATTCTCAGCGTCCAACAAGGTTCATCTTATGAAACAATTATTCAACATGAAGATGTCAAATGGTGGGAGCGTGGCTGAACATCTAAACGAGTTTAATACAGTCGCAAGCCAAATGGAATCAGTAGGCATTGTTTTTTAGGATGAGGTTAGGGCGTTATTGATCTTATCCAGTTTTCCAGACAGTTGGGATGGTTTGGTGATTGCTGTGAGCAATTCTTCAGGGTCGACAAAGCTGAAATTTGATGATGTGGCCGATCTAATTCTCAACAAAGAATCTAAAAGAAAGGCATCAGGAGTTTCAGGGAATTCAGGGAATGCTCTAAACGTTGAAAGAAGAGGAAGATCGCTGAACAAAGGAGACAATAAACACAGACATTCTAAGTCAAGGAAGAAGTCCAAGGGACCAAAAGACAAAGACGGGTGTTGGCATTGTGGGAAGAAGGGGCATATGAAATGTGATTGCAGGGTGGTTAAGAAACATGAAGCAAACTCTAAAGACGAAAAGGATTCAGTGAATCTATCTGAGGAGAGTGACACAGAGGCGTTGATCTTGTCTCTTAATGCAAGGAATGAGTCTTGAGTCATAAACTCAGGTGCTTCGCTTCATGCCACTTCGTGTAAGGAAGTTCTACGTGATTATGTGTCATGTGACTTTGAGAGAGTCTACCTGGGTGATGATGAGTCATGCAGTATTGTTGGAAAGGGAGACGCTCATATAAATCAGCTAGAAAGAACAACCTTAAAATTGAAGGATGTCAGACATGTAACAAGTTTGAAATGGAATTTGATCTCAATGGGGCAATTGGCCGATACTGGATATATGACGACATTCACTAGTGATTCCTTGAAGATCACAAAAAGTGCTTTGATAATATCTCTAGGGAAGAAGGAAGGTACTTTGTACGTGACTTTAGGATCGTATAGTTCACTCGTAGTCACATCAACTGGAGTAAATGGGCAGTTATGGAATCAGAAGTTGGGACATATGAGTGAGAATAGGATGAAAGTGCTATTGTTAAAAAGGAAGCTACTAAGGCTGAAGTCTATTGACTTGGAATTCTGCAAGGACTACGTGTATGGTAAGAAGAAGAGGATAAGTTTTAAGAAGACAGGACGTGCTCCAAAGACGCATCTATTGGAGCTTGTACACACTGATGTGTGGGGACCGGCACAGGTATCATCTCTTGGTGGTTCACATTATTTTGTTTCCTTTATTGATGATGCTAATAGAAAACTGTGGGTTTATTTCTTAAAGCACAAATCTGATGTATTTGATGTATTTAAGAATAGAAAGTAATGGTAGAAAATGAGATAGATAAAATAGTAAAATGTCTCAGATCTGATAATGGGGGAGAATACTGTGATAAGAGATTTGAGGAGTATTATGTAGCAAATGGAATCAAACATCATAAAATAATTCCAGGGACACCGCAGTAGAACAGTGTGACTGAGCACATTAACAGGACCATCCTTAAGCATGCTAGGAGCATAAGGCTATATGCAGGGTTACCCAAGATGTTTTGAGCAGATGTTATGAATACTATCACATATCTCATCAATAGAAGTCCCTCAGCACCATTGGATGGTGGGCTACCAGAAGAAACGTGGACTGGGAAAGAAGTGAACCTTGCACATCTCAGAGTGTTTAGTTGCACTTCATATGTTCGTATTGATGCAGAGCACAGAAACAAGCTAGATGCGAAGTCCAGGAGGTGCACGTTTATAGGCTACGGGCAGAATGATTTTGGCTACAAGTTTTGAGATACAAAAAATAAAAAAATCATCAAAAGAAAAGATGTAGTCTTCAATGAAAAAGTGATGCATAAGGACAGTGTGTAGGAAAATAAGGCCGAAGAGAAAGAATTTGTAGAGTTGGAAGAGTTACCGAACACGGGTGTTACAACGCCATAGGATGATCATGTACAGGAGCATTATGAGGCAGAGCAACAGACACCGGTTGTGAGGAGGTCTACTCAGGAGAGGAGACCCATGGTCTAATACTCACCCTCCTTACATTATCTACTGCTGACAGATAATGGTGAACTAGAGTGTTTTGAAGAGATATTATAGTCAGATACACGGGATAAGTGGGAGCAAGCCATTGATGATGAGATGGACTCTCTTGAGTCTAATCGTACATGGGAGCTGGTCACTCTACCTAAGGGTAAGAAAGCTCTTCATAACAAGTAGGTTTACAGACTGAAGGAGGAGCACAATGGTTTGAAACAACATAAGGCTAGATTGGTTGTAAAAGGGTTTCAACAAAAAGTGGGTATCGATTTCACTGAAGTATTTTCACCGGTAATGAAAATGTTTACAATTCGCATGGCCTTAAGAATAGTGGCTATAGAGGACTTACATCTAAAGCAGCTAGATGTTAAGACAACCTTTCTTCATGGGAACCTTGAAGAAGAGATATATATGCATCAGCCAACAGGATATGTGGCACCAAAAAAGGAGAACAAGGTGTGTAAACTGAAGAATAGTCTATATGGCCTAATGCAGGCCCTAAGGTAGTGGTACAAGAAGTTTGACAGTTTCATGTCGAAAAATGGTTTTAGGAGATGTCATGCAGACCACTGTTGATATTTGAAGAATTTTGATACATCGTACATCATCTTTCTTCTGTACATTGATGATATACTTGTGGCTGGTTCAAGTATGAAGGACATCTCAGATCTCAAAAGACAACTATCTAGAGAATTTGCCATGAAGGATTTAGGAGCTGCAAAACAAATCCTAGGCATGAGGATAAAGCGTGATAGAGAAAATAAGAAACTGGTTTTGTCACAGGCAGAATACATATCCAAGGTACTTAATCAATTCAACATAGGAGGTGTTAAGCCAGTTAGCACTCCATTAGCCAACCACTTCAAGCTTTCTAAAGAGCAAGGTACAAAGACATTGGAGGAATGGGACTACATGGCTAAAGTCCCATAGGCATCAGCTATTGGGAGTCTCATGTATCTTATGGTGAGCAAGAGGCCAGACATTGCTCAAGTAGTGAGAGTTGTCAGCAGGTTCGTGAACAACCCCAGGAAGGAACATTGGGAAGCTGTGAAGTGGATCCTCAGATACCTGGTAGGTACTTTGGATATAGGGTTGTGTTATCGTGGATCAAAAATTAAGGTACAAGGCTACGTAGATTCAGATTTGGCTGGAGATATCAACAGCAGAAGAAGCACTATAGGTTATGTCTTTACTCTGGGTAGTGCTGCAATCAGTTAGGTCCCTCAGTTACAGAAGATATTATCAATCAGTACGATGGAAGCAGAATATGTTGCAGCTACAGAAGCGTGTAAGGAGATGGTGTGGATGCAAGGTTTCATGGAAGAGTTGGGTAAGAAGTAAGCAAATTGCAAGGTGTATAGTACAGTCAGAGTGCAATACACTTGGCTAAGAATTCAGCCTTTCATTCAAGGACCAAGCTTATTGGCATCAAATATCACTTCATATGTTCGTTACTGGAAGATGGATCAATTGCTCTGGAGAAGATTCATACAAGTGAGAATCCTACGGATATGCTAACAAAGGCGGTCACACGGGAGAAGATAAACCTCTATTCAGCTTTGATTGGTCTTCAGGCTTGAAGACGGGGAGGTGGTGTAGTCCAGATATAGAAGACGAAGGTTTATGGCGATATGTCTCCAAGTTGGAGATTGTTGAGATGTGGAGTCACATCTGGGCAGTGCCACTCGACTAGTCGAGTGGGTTGCTCGATCGGTCGAGGGGCTGGCTTGACTCAAAGTCCAGCGAGCTATGATTTTTTGGGTCTGCGGTGCTCGACCGGTCGAGGCCTTTGCTTGACCAGTTAAGGGTTCTCTCGACTAGTTGAGCAGCCTGCTCGACCAGGCGAGGTTACGCAAATTTGTTTCTGAATTTTGCACGGACTGCGGATTTTTTAGTCAATTTTCACAGAGATGTGAAAGGGAAGTTGCCTAAACTATAAATAAGGGTCCCTAGGGCTTTTCTACGGGAATGGGAGTTATTCTAAAATGTGGGCAAAGGGTTTTCTCTATATATCCAAGGGAAAAGGTTAGTATATTGCTTGTAATCTTGTTTTCTTCATAGTGGAAGTTTGCATCTGTGGTTTTTACCCTCGCTTGGAGTTTTTCCACGTATATCTTGTCTTGGGGTTTGTCAAGTATGCTTTGATTATACTTCTAGATTATATTTCTTTCAGTTTATCATTTGTGGGAGAGATCGGAGATTGGATTTCGGTTCACAGCGTTGTCAGCATGCTGCATGACAATTAGATTCCTATAGCCGAATGTCCCAGCAACGATCTCAGATGAGTATGAATTTTAGATGCCACTTCCATCCTTTTGGTAGTGTTTTAATGTTTACTCAATATAAATACTATCTGCAACCTTTGAATCATTTCAAAGAAAGCTAAGGACCAACCAATAATTTTTTTTAATTAAATGATGCTTCTTTGCATGAGGGTAGCAAAACACTTTGTGGAGAATCAGATGGACTGGATATATATTGAGAGATCATGACTAAATTGATCATATGGGTACCTCTGAATGTCATGTAAACGTTAAAAATAGAAGTATGCAGCTGTCTTCTATATATTAATACTTACAACATAGGCATCAGGAGTCCATTGTATAACATCCCAATTTATCGTGATATCTCTAGTTGGATCAAGTGAGTCATAGGTTTCTGCAAAGAGTGAAATAAAATAAAAACACAATTTATGGATCTTGTGGACCATCACTTAAAGCTAAGTAGTTTATTACTTGTTCACATTATGGGCATTTTTTTCCTTAATGCTTGTGCATTGGTTAGTTCTGTGCTTGTGATGTAATATCAATTTTTTTTTCTATAGCATGTCCAATTATAAGGAAGATACCTCACGGACTATTGAGAGAGAATGTCAGAGGTAGCTGGATATGCATGGAAGAATTACCTTCACCAACTGCAACTTCATCCTCTTAAAACTAAGGTTTAACTGCAATCGACTATCTTCCTTTCTGATTTTTCTGATTTTTTTTTTTTACTCACCCATTTTTATTTTCATACTACTCATTTTCCATTTTGAGAATTCCACCTGAACTATATTTGGTTATGTTGGAAATTTTGAGATGTTTTTCATCATCAAATTCATTTTCATGTGAATATACACAATATAATTCTGATGTCATAATCTAGTTTGCCAAACTCAATTTATGGATCTGACAGGATTAAAATCCAAGCTGCCAAACTCAATTTATGGATCTCAATGCAGATGTCTTATGGGCCACAGATTTTGGTGATGTTGTTATATTAAACGTAAGTTGTGTTTGGATGTAAGGCATGCTCAGTTGAATTGAACTAAAGGAAACAAAGAAAAATGGAAAAAAAAAAAAACAATCTTGAATTAGGTATCATTTTCTAATTTGAATGAGGTTGGCATTGCATATCATGTATTTTAATTTAGACTCAAAATCATTTGGATTTGCAATTTCGGCCTTTTTCCCTCTAGCAGTGTGCTTGCTACTAGTTTTTTGTCAAAGCGAATGCTTTTTGTATTTGAATGAAATTAAGGTCCTGCTTCCTACCTAAATGCAACTAAATGGCGATTTTGACTACTATCCATTTAGTTTCTGACAAAAGAAATGCTTCTAGCTGTCCAAATCTCCCGACAACATTGATGGTATGACCCAAATGATTACGTTTAGATACTTCTAGCCATTTAAACAATCCATTCTTCCCCTATAAAATGTAAATCATTGTCCATCCATTTGCCATTCTTCTTTAACCTTTGAGGTGTGTTTGGATACATAATCCATGCAAAAATGGAAATTATTGCTCATTGGCTTTGCATTTTGTGCTATTTTAGACAATGAATTATATGTCTAGATCAAATTTACAATGATCATATATCTGGAAATATCATGATATTTTGACCATCTAATCTCATGTTTGGGATCATGTATCTAAACTTGGAAAAGATGGTATGTATATTGTTATCATAATCTTGAATTAGCTTTGAACATAAAGTGTAACCATGCCCCACTTCACTTGGTTCCAGCGGGTGGATGAATTAGAAGATGCCAAGGAAACTCCTGATGAAATAGCTGCAAACTTTACATGCACAATGTTTGAGACTCCTCAAGATGTGCTCAAAGGTGTCAGACATATGGTATGAATTCTACTTAATTGTTGCCCTGAATTTTAAGTTTCAATATCCGTGTGGAATTTACAGCATATTGTGCTTTGCATTTTTAGCCTATTCATCTTCTTTTTCTTTTTTCTTTTTGCATACTCCAGGTGGCAGTAGAGATCTGCCATGAGCCATCTGCTAGGATTTTTTGGTTTTCTTGACGTAGAAGTCGATTGAATTCTTATATGAATTGTATTGGTAGGGTGTTCTTACAGAGACAACAGCTGAGTTAGCGGCTTCGCTATCACTGGCAGCTGCCATAATTAGAAAGTTGAAGCAGATCAATTCATGAGGGTGAGTACTATTCTAATGCATCTATTTTTCTACAAGTAGTCCCCATGTTTCATTAATTTGCACCAAGGACATGATGTGCCCCCAGCATTGATGGAATATGGCCCAAATTTTCTTGCGGATCGGATGATTCTATCCATCCCACCTATGACTGTTATTTCAGACATTCATTGTGTTTCTTGCCTAACTGCTCATTTGTAGCCCATTGATACAGTATTGGGAATCATTTGTGGAGGAGATGCAGCAGACCAAATATATATTAATATTTCTCATGGGCGCCTGGTAAGGGTTTCAGTTTACTACCCCAAGCGAGATTTTCATTTATAATAAAGAAATAGTTTAAATTTCTGCTGATAATTTATGTGTATTATGATAATTTAGAGACAGTGGCCCATATGGTATCATGCATATTCATGGTTTTTCATTTCTCTTACTTACAGGATTATGTTGCAACAAGATGGTATAGAGCTCTTGAATTGTGTGGATCTTTTTTCTCTACGGTACATGAATTTTAGTTGGCCAGTTATAACATTTTGCTCCTTTCTTTTGTAGTGCTTATTTCCTTTGCTTCTGTTATAAATTTTGTTTACTCTTTATAGCATTGCATTGATTGTTTTAAAGATTTTATTTGGAATGGATCTTGGATATTAAGAACATTGTGTGGTATGGGTTGTGTCAATAAAACTATAAATTCTCTACTTTCTAAGCAATGTAATCATTGCAGATAATTGCTTTTCCAGTACAGCTTGAAGCCTCTTGTGCCTAGGCTATCTGAACTCCTCAGCATCAAGGTATGCTTTATTTTGCCCTCATGTTAAGCCAATATCGCAGTCTTCGGTTTCGATATTTGCTTTGTTTATAATCAAAGGGAGGATTTGCCCTTCATTTATTCATGAGTATTGTGCATGCTGGAGAGGTTAAGATGGCTGATGACTGTGTTGGTGAGGGAGTTGAAAAATGGTGGTTGGGATGGTTGTACAATACCCAGATAGAGAAATACTTGGGAAAAAAAAACAGATTGATTTGAGAGATTAAAGAGGCAATTCCAGCTAGCAAGATCCAGGCCACCTTTAAAATGTGGTTGCCCTGAACCTTGGCTCAAAAGCAATGTCTACTACTTATCTTTTTTATAGCGGTCTGTTCATCTCATTCCTAGCAACCTCACTCACTCCATGAACCACCCCAGTCACATACTCCCCTAGAATTTTTGGAGCTCACACATATGTTTGAGCATGCCCCTGTTGCAGGTTTGACAGAACAGTTTCTGAATTCATAATTCATAGCTCTAGCACTTCCATGTTTTGAATCCCACTTTGGAAGACCAAATACATAAATCATAGATTTCAAACTTCTTTCTAAATTTAAAGAATTTTACAAGGAAATACAATTTTATAGCACATCTAAACACACACCATTACATATGATTGGCAAATTGTGCACTATGGCTAACCAAAAAAAAAAAAAAAAAAGCGAAAGAACATGAAAATTACATTTTTTATGATGCATGTGAACCTTCATATGATCTTTACCTTGGAGGTTGATAAGGTCTTCTGTACCCTTTAGCTGTGAGGCAGTTCTCTTCGCATTTAGCTGCAAAGATGATAACCCCTATAACGTAAGTGCAGTTTCCTTCTTTGAATTGTTGTAAGCAGTCAACCATTTGTGTTGTTTCCTTTTTATTATTGTGCTAAAGTAGTTAACCAATTCTGCAGTAATACGTTACATATAAAAATAAAAATTCCTTAACAGTGTCATACTTGTAAGCCCGTTATTCATGGGCATCCATCTGTGAAGAGAGCAATTCATATGTGGAAGCCTCATTCGATGTTCGTTTTTGTATTTTCATCATTATTGTAATCGTAATTGATTGAATGAAAGAATGATTATGCACAAACATTATTATTATAAATAAATAAATTTAATATAGGCAGTAGCTACGAATATTGACCGTAGTGCTTGATATTTAGCATATTCTATGGATGCAGCACTACTTTTAGCTACAAATACTATCTATAGCTGTATTTTCTTTTCGCTATAGAAATAGTGGTTACCGATACGGTACCGAAGACTAAGGTCGTGCTACGGACGATAATTGTAGCCATAGGTTTTTAGCTACAGTTTTTACCCGTAGCTTTTGTCCCTTTTTATGGTAGTGCTTTCACCTAGCCTCAACTGGGCAGCCCATCACCCACAACCTCTAAACAAAACTTCCCTGACAGCCTCCACAATTGGCAAAGTCCTCAACCATGACCACATGTGCCATAGGGACCAACCCTACAAGGACCACCTCAAACAAATAGTTAGCACCCGAGCCGTAGAAGTAAACCATGCATATGTATTTTTCTCACAACTGAAGGATGGAGCAGAAAATCCACTTCAGCTTGCTTCTCCTACACCACTTAGCTACCATAGGCAGAACCGAAGCCTAAGTCTGGATTACAAATCTAAACTTCTAGCAGCAGCAACTTCTGCTACTCAAACTAGCCCTACAAAATCCACTTGCATCATTCGGTTGGACAATGAATGTCCGAGTTTCTGAGAAAATACTTGTTACTGCATAAGGAGAACCATCGAGTGCACTAAAGTATCATGATTTAACTTAGTTTATGCACTTCTTCTTATTTAAATTCCTTTGGTTGATTGTTTAGAAGTAAGTGTATGAAATTAAATTAGTTAAATTTTGAAAAGTCCTATTCACCCCCCCTTTTAAGACGATTAGACATATCTTCAACCTTTACTTATAGTGGTTAGGCTGCAATTTCAGTTACTAGTTTAGGCAAACTAAGATTAATGATGCTACAAAACAAAAACCAAACAAATGATGTTATTTTCAAAATAATCTATAACAACTCTAATTAGAACTAAACTTGCTAGGATTAAAACCTTAAAGTAAAACCCTAGGTTAGAACTAGAAATTAAACCCTAACCTAAACCTAAGTATTCTCAGCATAAAGATTCCCGGTAATGGCACGAAAAACTTGATTGAACCCAAAGGTTGACAACCCCAAGTATAGGACTGCGATTTAGTAATAACTCAGTAAGACCAAGGTTGATCTACAGGAAATTTGGTAAGAATATACTAAGAATTTAATCTAAGAAAAATGGTTGGCCTGGATTTTTAATCCAGTGGAATAGAAGAGTTGTAGAAACAATAATAAAAAGGACTAAGGATTCAAGAATCCCCGATCAATAGACTTTGAATTTAATTCGTTCTCGAGTTGATAAATCAACTAGAACTGGATTCCAATTCATTCTAATCCGAAGATAACACAATAATATTAATAAAAAAAACATCAAATATAGATTAGAATCATGATAGGCTTGACCACTCATGAAGATATAGGTAATCATAGTAGGGAATTAAAAGCATTTAATGTACCCGGAAGTGAAAATAGATCAAATAACTTTACAGATTAATTCCTTCCCCAATCTAGGAATTCAATCACATCCAACCATAATTCAACATAAAAACCTTAACTTTGATTAAAGAAATAAATTAAACAACAAATATCCATTAAAAGCTTCATCCATTAGCCTTAGCTAACAGATTAGCCAAGCATGACTAACAAAACATAAGAAAAACTAGAAAAATAAACTAAAACTGATGGATTGAGAAGGAAGGATGATTCTAAAGAAGCTCCACAACTCGTAAGTCTCTTTATCTATATTTATTTGTACTCAGGAAAGCCTAAAATACCACATTAAATAAACTTGATTCACACTGACTTCAAATATTCGCACTTTGTTATGCTTCGGTCGCACCGACCATAGCCTTCACTCACACCGAACATCACTTCGGTCATACCGAATTACTCTTTTGGTTACAACCGAATTTTTTCAAATTTCTTCTGAAGTCTCTGTCAACCTCAAGTCGCACTGAACTATGCTTTGGTGGCACCGAACCTAGCTTCAGTCGAACCTAAGTGTCAAGTCGGATTATTTCTAAAAATCATAGTTTGTTGCTTGACTGTTCTGTGCACATTCAGTCAAACCGAACCAAGTTCTGATCAAGAAAAATTGGACACCGTATGATGAATCAGATCCATCCAATGCTTGCCCACAAAGCACAATCGATTGTGCAATGCCAAAAGAGACCCATATATTTGCAAAACAATAGGTAAGGTGTCTTCTGGGTCAACTCAAAAACTGCCTGATGATGCCCACTTGTGAGATTGGGCAGATGATTTCCATGTAAACAACCTAGAAAAATCTTTCAAAAAAAATACTTTGTAATAAAATCCCATGGAACAATGTTCTACATGTGGGGATCTTCTTTCCAAAAAAATCCAAAAAAAAAAAAATTGAAAATCTTCAAAATCTTTAAAAATACAACGTGTCCAACACCTGAGGCATTGGGTAGTCTTCCATTCTTCCCCGTGTATGCCAACACAACAATGATACTTGATTTTGGTTTTCTTCTACTCTTCAATCTTCTCTGGGATCATATTAAAACATGAGGTGGTTGACCTGAACTCTCAGTGTCAATTCGATCATCTTAGAATGTGGAATAATCAAGCACAACCACACTCTCAATTGTGAAAAGATCTTTTACAACCCTAGTGACAAGTCAAGAAATTGAATGGCTAAAGAGTAACCTAGATAGCTCTAGTCTCATACACTTGTAAAACTACCGCATTATAATTCAAGAGATCCATAAAGTTGTAAAACACGCAGACGACTGCTCATTAAAAATAGCAGGCCTTGCAAGTGATCCTAGGGGATTGTGTAGCATAAAAAACCTACCATTCCATATCAAAAGTGTGTTGTCCTTGTAAGACTGCAAAAATCACAGGAGTTCCAACCACTCATAATCTAGACTCACAAACTTCTTCGATTCACACACTGATTGTAGTGTGAAAGGGTTATAATACAATGCCCCATAAAGTCGCAAAAAGTGCAAGGATAAATTGCAACATTTTCCCTAGCCCACATGAGATGTCCGAGTTAAGCTTTTAACCAAGCAAATTTCTTGGGTAAGACACTCTAATTAAGAAAGATCATATCGCTTCTTCATCTAATCCAAAGATGGAGTATCCGCTTGCTTTGGCATTTAGTTATACTCTAACATCTGCCAAAGAGGGGCATCTGTAGACACCCCACTATAACTAGTGTGAAACCATGATCGTCGAATTCCACCAAGGCTCGAATGAAACTCCTATGTGGCTAAAGATACACCTCAAACACACTCATTGGAACAGATTAGCTACCTCCATAACACACAAGAAGGTGGACCTATCAATGTGCATGGCCCATCTGTCACAGCAAAACACAAGAACAATTTCCGTCACCCCTAATTTTTGTGAAACCATTTCAAAATTAGGTAAAGGTTTTGCAAGAATAGGCATGTGAGAATCAGCCACTCTATAGCCAGTTCTACGCATAACTTGTCACCCCATGGCTAGTTTTGCACATAGCTAGACACAGTGGCCGGTTCTTGGTCATGCAGCACTATTCCACTTCAATCACGATAATTGGCAATAATTTTTTGCTTATCAATATGAGATGGAGGTCTTAGTCATGCAGAACTGTTCCACTTCAATCACGATAATTGGCAATCATTTATCGCTTATCAATATGAGACGGAGGTCCTTTGTTGATCCACACGTACTGAAGGAGAGATAAGATGTGCCACTAGGCTCCCTCCCAAGGGCTATTTTGTAAGACCCATATCCTAGCCCATACTATTCCGTAGGCTTCCGCGGTCCTCCCGGTCAAATTCGGTATATCAGAGTCGTAGACCTGCGACGTGTAGACAGCAGTTGCGCGTGATCCTGAGTTGTGTCTCATATATCAGAGTCGGCTCGGCTTGACACTTGTACCATTATGACCGCACCATCGCCGCGGTTCCAATGCCGCGACTCGCGGACCGATCCGATACCCTGGCAGGGAAATGTGGACCCGCGTTCAGTTCAGGGAAAAATACCACGTGTTACAAATCCCAAGAGAATCTCTACATCATGTCCCATCAATCAATCAATCAACCCATGCTTTCTTTCTCCACAAGTCAAGCAACCACCAAGTCAACTCTCTCTCACCCTCTCTCTTACACACCCATACATGTCAAGTACAACATCACCTCACCCATCACTCACATCCATCACTCTCTCCTTACATCCCATCTCTCTCTCTCTCTTTTCTCTACACAATTTCCAAGCAACCAAAGAGAGGAAAAAGAAAATATGGACGTCCATGGTCTTTCATGAGAGAAAAGAGTGTTGTGTGGCCCACTTTCCTATTTCAAATCCTTCATTCTAACCCTTAATTCCTCATCATCCACCATCAAAGTGGAGCACAAGGAGATCGGCTTTCCAACAGACCAAGAAGATCAAACGGTGGGTGCTCTATTAAGGCTAGATTTTCTTTTTTTGATGAAGGGCCAAGTGAGGCCTACCGATTGATGGTATGGATCTCACTTTGGACCCTAGGTGTGGCCGATGGCCCACCTTGATGCTCATGATCGCTCCATGATGGGGCCATTCTCCATGGACCCCATCATGATATTTATTTTTTCCTTGCATGTCAAGAGGTCATCTAGACCATCCATTTTGGGTGGAGAATGGATCTCCACCATTGATCCTTGATTTGGTAGGCCCACATGTATTGGGACCCACTTGATGTATGATTTCTTGCAAGGGAGGGCTCATAGTGGCGGAGCCCTCCATCACACGCATTCCACTCTCTCTCTCTCTCTCTCTCTCTCTCTCTCTCTCTCTCTCTCTCTCTCTCTCTCTCTCTTTCCCTTTTTGTGATGATATGGTTGTGTGGCCCACTTGGATGGACCCCACCTTATATATGTGTTGTATCTACACCATCTACCATTTGGTGGCCCACCTAAGCAAGGCCCACCTCAATGCATTGCCCTGCCCAAACCGTTCAGCGTCTGGGGACGCTGGACGTGAGTTAAAACACAAATATGAGCTTGTTTCAAGCTCTTGGGAAGGGTCACTTGTATAGGCCCCACCTTGATGCATGTTGTTATCCATGTCGTCCATTTCATTCCTCAGATCGTTTTGAGCATTGAGCCGAAAAATGAAGTCCATCCGATCTTCTAGCGGGCCATAGTACATAAAACAGTGGTTTCTACCATTGAAAAACCATCCTGCCGTTTTTATACACCAAAAAATATCAGATATTGGGCTTAATGGATGCGTTATGGACTGCAGATTCCACTGGCTAGGGTGGATTCACTTGAAGCGGGCCCCATGTATGTAAAACCGTGATAAAATATGATTTCAAAAAAAAACATGCAGCAGCTGACGCTGCTGCTGTCAAAGACGCAGGCAGCGCCAGCGTTGCATTGGCGGGCGAACGGGCAGGACCATGAGTCCCCTGCCGTGGGCCCCACTATGATGTATGTGCAATATCCACACCGTCCATCTTGTTGGCCCTTAGGGCAGTGGGCCCCAAACCAAAAATCAGCCGTATACACAGCTCAGGTGGCCCACATCAGAGGAAACAGTGGGATTGTACGTCTGCCCTTGAAACCCTTTTATGGGCCAGAGAAGTTTTGGGTCAAGATGAAATTTGTTTTTCCTCAGCGTCCAAGTCTGCGTGACCTCATGGACGGATTGGATGGCATACAAACATTATGGTGGGCCCCACGTGGGACCCACAGTGATGTATGTGTTTCATTCACCATCCACTGACCAGGATGGTGGAATCCACCATGATTTATGTGTTCTATCAGCACCGTCCACAGTGGACAGTGGGACCCACCCCCACGTGTGGGACGGTGTGTGTGTGCAGTGTGTGTGTGTGTGTGTGTGTGTGTGTGTGTGTATTATATCAGATATAATATTGTATTATATTATATATAATATTGTATATATTATATACATTATCTGTAGATTATATATTATGTTATATATAATATATAGTTGATGATAGGCCTCCACCCCCCCCCCCCCCCCCCCCATGATGAATGTGATGCATCCAAGCCATCCAGCCCCTTTGAAAGCTCATTTGATGGCATGAGCTAAAGACTGAGTCAGATCCATAGTTCTTGTGAACCCCACCCTTAATGCATGTGTTGCATCCAAAACGTCCAACCATTTGGCAAGCTTGTCTTAACAGGCTTGAGACTAAAAATAAGATAGATATATAGTTCAAGTGGACCCCACCTTAATATATGTATGGGGCCATCTTGATTTATTTGTGGCCGCCCATTAAGGCCCACCTTGGTATATGTATGAGGCCCATTTTGATTTATTTATGCACGTCCATTGAGGCCCACCTTGGTATATGTATGGGGGCCATTTTTATTTATTTATGGCTGTCCATTGAGGCCCACCTTGGTATGTGTATGAGGCCCATCTTGATTTATTTATGGCCTTCCATTGAGGCCTATATGATATGCATATGGCCCATGTGATTAGGCCCATTTTGACGTATTCTAAGGCCCATCTTGATGTAGTTATGGCCCATCCATTGGGGCCCACCTTTGATATGTTTATGTCCCGTTGTTGAGGCCCACTTGATGTATATGAGGCCCATATGATGTGACCCATATGATGTATTTGGAGCCCATGGGTTGAGGCCCATTGTGATGTATTAAGGCCCATGGGTTGAGGCCCATTGTGATGTATTAGGGCCCATTGGTTAAGGCCCATTGCGATGTATTAGGGCCCATGGTTGAAGCCCATGGGTTGAGGCCCAATGGGATGTATACAAGATCTATTGCATTGTGTGATTCCACCATGGGTTATGTAATGACATTTATGGCGGGCCATGCCCTGAGAGTAATGTTGGTTTGACGTCCATATTGTAAGAATATTGTTGGTTAAATGTCCACATTATAACTCTCCCTAGGGCCCATTGATAGGCCCATACTTGTTGTGTGTAGGCCATCAAGGCCCATCTTCGTTGTGAGGATAGTTCATCACCATATAAAATGCTTAGTATAACTCCATGATTTATGCCCATATGCATCATATGTATGCCTGATATGAGGAATATTTGATCATAGCATATGCCATTGGGTAGACTATTTACGGGACTCCTTATGAGACAGAGTGCCCACATTATCACGCCACATGTGCAGGATTGTTGCATGATTAGATAGTGTGACTCATGCATCTCACATATATGTGACTCGATCATAGTACGCCCTAGCGACATCAGGGCCGTGGCCTCCACAGACACATCGTGGATGGTCAGATGGGACACCAGAAATGCTTGGTTCTAGCACTGTGGGCACGTAGGATGTCCTTGGGTGAAAATTCCAGAACCTCCTTGGTACCTAGAGATGCTCCAACATCTAGACCAAGTGGAATATGAGCGCCGGTATCCATACCATGAGGTCGTGTCTCCCACTATGTCGTGATCGGTTGAAAGGGGGTGTGGCCTTATCCGCCCAAGTGAGGGGGCTATAAGCTAGGCTGAGTATGAGTAGCTCGTAAATGGGTCCGCTATTGATAAGCTGGGCCCGATATTGGCAGGCAGATAGTGAGGTCTCTTCCACTCACTAGGCTGTGCAGCTAGGGAGGAGGCAATCGAAGTGGAGTGTAATACCCCAGTGATTTTCCCAGAGAGCAACCGTACTGATATGTGGACTTATTGAGCAGGAATTGCATATCCATTCATTCATTCATTCACTATCCACTCGGGCTGGTGGTGCATAACTATTTGTCATGTGTACCTTCGCATGGCCAGGATTTCGGTTGGGCGCGCAACTAACCTGAGATCAGGAGTTTACCACATTGAGTCGAACTTTCCAAATTTAGGTATGAGACTGATTTGGATAGAAGTCCCTTGTGGTGAACCCCGTAGCCTGCGATACTACGTATTATCATCCCGACTTCACATTCCAGCATGGTCATTTCATTCGCACCGCATATTACATTACATCTGCAGTACTTATCATTTTTAGTTACTATGTTTTTGCACTTATATAGCCTAGATGAGGTTGATGGTATTCATGGCTTGTCAGGATTTGCATATTGCATTGCATCCTCAGCATCTATAATTGTCTTTTTACACATCGCATGACCTTGGTATGGCTAATAACATCCATGCCTTGCATCACATAGCTTTGGTACAACTGATAGTATTCATGGACTTGCCGCATATTTCCCCATTACTCTGATATTGTATGATTCATGATCTTGTCAGTATTTCCGCTTATTCTGATGGTGTATGATTTATGGGCATTATTACATACTTGGCACATACCTTACACACACTTTCACCACCCTCTAAGGTTTCTATAAGCTTATGCATGATAAATGCGTGCAGGTGGCGTTAGGTTGCAGCAACGTTGAGCTTGGAGCATGCAGCAGTCTTCTGGAGTTTTGACTTTCAACATATGTATTTCCTTTTCAACATTGTATTCAAATATTTATATTAGTGGATATGTGATGATGATGTTGCCTTTGTGATTTGGGTAAACTTGTGGTTATGCTCCATATAAAAAAATCATACTAAAAATCCTCCTTGTAGGATCCTAGGATCGGAATCTGGCGCATGCGCGCTGGAAGCCGAAAATGGGGTACTATAGAGGCTGTCAGCACCGAATTCGACGATCGGGAATTTTATGAGCCCAGTTTCCAAGTTTGGGGCGTGACATATTTAAAGGGGTCTACGTAGAGAAAAAGGGAGAGAGGGTGAGAAAGCCAGAGATAGAGTTAGTGACTGAAGTTACCTTGGCTCTTGCAGTAGGAGGAAAAGCTTGAAAGTTCTGCAAAATTCTCTACAGACTTCCTGACATCCCTTTTCAACAAGTTTTCTTGTCTCCTCATTCATCTTTATTATGCTCTATCACTTTCAATTGAGAAGTTAAAAGCCATAATCAAGCCAAGTAGGGTTGGGACTCGGGATGTCTGACCAGTCCTATATTAATAAAAGGGTGTCTGATTTCCCTGGTTCTCTCCCACATCTCTGATCAAACCCCACTTCACTCTGCACATACCCTACACACCTTGTCACGCCCCGAACTCGGAAACCAGGCTCACAAAATTCCTGATCACCGAATCCGGCGCCAACAGCCTCCGTAGAACCCCATTTTCGGATCCTGGCACCCATTCACCAGGTTCCGATCCTGGGATACTACAAGGAGGATTTCAAGTCATCAGTCTGATTCATAATGAGTATAACAAAAGCATAACCTACAAACAATAACCACAAGAACACCACCACAAAATCCACTATAATCAAAAACTTTTGAGTACAATGCGATAGAAAGGGAAAATACAATGTAACAAATGAAAAAAAACTCCAGAAGCTCGACTGCACGCTCCAACTACAGCGAGACTATGGCTGCGACTGCGTCCTGGCGTCACCTGCACGCATCAATCGTGCATAAGCTTATAGAAAGCTTAGAGGGTGGTGTGAGTATGTGCGCAATATAAGCGTGCTCAAAATGTAAGGTCAGAGTAATGCGGAATCATGGTGATGAGCACATGAATGCAATCAGTCATACCAAGGTTATGCGGTGCAAGATATGAATGCTATCAGCCATAACACAGCCATGCGATGCGAGATGCAACTCAAGCATGTCAATCCTCATCATGTATCAGTACAGTTCTCATTCTGGATAATCACCGGGGTTCAATACACTCCAAATGGCACTGTCGCTCTCCTAGCCGCACAGTCCAAGTGAGCATAAGAAACCTCACTATCCGCCTGGCCAATAGTCTACCAATACCTATCCGGCACGTCGATAGCGGACCCATTCGCGAGCTGGTCAAACTCAGCCTAGTATTGCCCCCTACCCTCGGGCGAGTAAGGCCACACTCCTTTCCAACCGACCACGACACAGTGGGAGACGAGGCCTCCTGGTATTCGGCCCTCGTGCGTTCATATATCCACTCGGTCTTGACGTTGGAGTCATCCTCTGGTACCATCGGGTTTAGAGATTTTCACCCAAGGACATCTATGGTGCCCGTATGCTAGAACCAAACATTTCCGGTATCTAACTCAGCCTCCCACGATGTGTCTGTGGAGGCTATGGCCCTGATGTTGCTAGGGCATATAATAATCATGATCACACAGATGCAAGTGCATGAATCACACTACCAAACATGCAACAATCCCGCGCGTACCGAGCGCTCATGTGGGGCGACTCCGCCTATCAGGGAGCCCATAACGATCTGCCCAAAGGCATATGCTATGATCAGTCACTTCTCATATCAGGCATACATATGATGCGTATGTTCATGAATCATGGATCTATGTTATACATGTTATGTGGTGATGGGCTCTGATCAACATGAAGATGGGCCTAGACGGCCTATATACTATAGACATGGGCCTATTAATGGGCCTTAGGAAGAGTCGTAATGCGGTCATTTAACCAACATTAACCTTACAATGTGGACATCAAACCATCATTGCTCCCAAGGCACTGCCGTTATAAGGGTCAACACATAAATCATGGTATGGGCCTCATGCACATCCCATTGGGCCTCTAATACATCAAATGGGCCTCATGCATGGGTCTCGTATACATATATCAAGGTAGGCTTCAATGACGGGCCACCAATGCATCCACGTGGGCCTAGTCACATGGGCCTTGCATACATCACAATGGGCCTCATAAAATGGGCCTTAAATTATCTCCAAAATGGTTGGATAGTCGGATGAAGCACATGCATCATGATGGAGCCCACTCTAATGGAGGGTATGGTTTACAACACATACATAAGTGGGTCCCATGTGGGGCCTACCATAATGTTTATTTCCCATCTAACCCATTGATAAGATCATTCAGACCAGGGCCCCCCAGAAATGTTTATTTTCCAAGCAACCTAGGGCCCAAAATAATGTTTATTTTCCAACCAACTGTCCATAAGGCCATGTGGACCAGGGTAGAGCCCACTATAATATTTATTTATCATCTAATCTATTCATAAGGTCACTTGGACTAGAGGAGGGCCCACTGGACTGGGGCCCACTGCACATTTATTTACCATTCGATTGTTCACGAGGTCACGTGGACCTGGGTAGGGCCCACCGTGATAGCTACCTGTCAGCGTTGCAAGGTCTCGTGGACCAGGCCCCACAGAAATGTTTATTTGCCATTTAACGTTGATGAGGCCACCCAAACTTAGGGCCCACCGTGATGTGGTCCACAGATCCAGCCCACCCATTTTGTGTGTCCCACTGGACTAACGGTCCAGACCAAATTTCAGTAACATCCAAGAATCAGGTAGGCCCCACCAAGTGATGTTATATGTTTTGGCATGTCTTCATATGATTTTAAATGGTATGGCCCACCTAAGTTCTGTATAAGGCTGATTTTCGGGGTGGACGGCTAGTCCGTAGGGACCCATCAAATACACGGTGCTGATGGTCAAACGCATCAAAGTGGGGCCCACAGCTGGGGCCGTGAGCCCCAGTTTGTCCATCCGTCAGCGGTCAGCAGGCAGTGGCAGCAGCAGCGTCAGCGCTGCTGCCTCCCTTGTCTACTATTTTATTTTTTTTTGGAAAAATAGTTTTTCTGCGGATTTTCTATGGTAGGGCCCGCTTCAGTCCGATCCGTCCCAGCCATAGGATTCTACGACTCATGATCGACGAAATGAGACCAATATGCAATGTGTTGTTGGCGAATGGAAGGGTTAAAGTGGGTTTCAATGGTGATACGTCTATTTCTTACGGTATGGCCCGCTCGAGAACCATATTGGTTCCAAAATTTTGCTCAACGCCTAAAATAATCCAAGAAAGAGGATAGACGGCTTGGATTAAATACCTGAATCAAGGTGGGGCTTGCATGAGAGGCTCACCATTTCTTTCCCTCTCTCCTTTATTTTTATCTTTTTCCTTAAAGTACCCACCCTTGCCCTTACACTTCACTTGCCAACGTCCAGCGTCCCCTGGACGCTGGACGACATATCTGATCACATTGCTATGGTGGGTCCCATGTAGATGTGGCCCACCATCATATGGGCATATAATATATATTATATTATATATATTATATATATTATATAAAATATAACATATATATATATATATTTATTTTTTAAAAAAAAAAAGCATTGGGCCACCCAAACAATGGATGGTGTGGATCATCACCTGCAATAGAGTGGGCCACACCGTCTGATGTAGATGGACGGGATAGATGTAACACATATTGGTGGGATCCACACCATTACAAAGGAAGAGAGAGAGATAGAGAGAGATATACGGTGAGATAGAGGGACCCCGCCACTATGGGCCCTCTTGATTAAATCACATACATCCAAATGGGTCCCACCAACAAGTGGCCCTAAAATTTAAAAATGATGATAAATCACCCACCTTATCTTCCTTCTTCTTGGTCCCTTAGACTCCAATGCTCCTTAGGTTTAACTTTGATGGAGGTTGATGGACTTTTGATGGTGGGGATGAGAGATGAGAGGGTGTAGATGGAAGATGGAAGGTGGGCCACACTTGAGAGGGAGAGGAAGCTTGGACGTTTGAGGCTTGGGGTTGCTTGGAGATTTTAAAAAATGAGGGAGAGAAAGAAGATATGGATGGGTGAGGTGAGGTGATGGAGTGATGGGTTGGGTTGAAAAATTGTAAAAGGTGTATGGTTGTTGTTGAAATTTGGAAAAGAGGAGTGGTGAGGTGGAAAGAAGGTGGACTTTTGAAAAAAAGAGGGAATGGGTTGATATACTTAAGGTAAGGCTTACATTAATGGTTGATTGATGAGACTTATAGTAGAGATTCCCTCGAAATCCGTAACGCGCGGTGTTTCTTCGGAATAAACGTAGATCGGCATCTTCTTGCCTGGGCATCGGTTCGGTGCGCAAGTCACGGAGTTGGAACCGCGGCGACGACGCGGTCGCTATGATACAACTTTCGGATCAAGCCGACGTCGGTGCGTGGGACCTAACTTAGAATCGTGCATAAACACCGGATATAGTGCGAAGGTTGCCAGAATTTAACCGGAAGGACCGCGGAAGCCAAAGGAACAGTACGGACTGGGACACGGGTCTTACACACCTGCACCCACATGCACTTGTATTTATTTCACTTTTATTTACTTACATGCGCCTTTATTAACGGGATCTGTTTTGACAATATGATAAGTATATTTACATAGTCGCCCCCTTTAGAAATCTTTTGTATCAGAAAACGTGGTTTAAAGGGGACAATTGAAAATTTTGTACTTAGCTTTAACTTACTTTTACTTATTCATTTATCCTGCTTTATTTGTTTAAATTTTATGTCTTGTTTAGGCCCTATAGGCCAACATAGTATTATTTAATTATGTAAGTTATTAGAAGTCACATGAATCCTCTTTAAAAATGTACAACCTAGTAAAGTAGAGATCGTGCGTTGCACAGGCGGAAAAGAGTACATAACCCCTTCCTTTTCCATAACCAAACTCCTTACCTAGAACCCATGATGCAGATTAACTCGTGAGTTGCTTGAGTCAAGAATTCACTGGACAGTTGTCACTCTTTAAGAGACTCAACCATGGATTCTGAAGCCTTATAGTTTGGTCAGTGACAACTCCAAAATGATCGGAACATTTAAATGTACCGTACCATCAACCTTGAGAAAGGTATTACAAAGCCAATAAAATCAAGCAAGTCTGAACAAATCCATTTTCCCACCATAAAAAACTGGGTGTTCGGTGCCCCTAGTGACCAACATGTTACAGTAAGGATGGACGTGGATTGCCTACTGTGGAGGCTACTGACGGTGCTCTGTTGGCCCCACCATAATTTATGTGTCCTATCCACGCTATTCATCCATTTTTCCAGACTATTTTATAACATGAGCCAAAAAATGAGGTAGATACAAATCTCATATGGACCACACCACATGAAAGAGGGGTGATGGAACACTCATCATTAAAAACTTCTTAAAAGCCATAAAAGTTTTGGATTAAGCTGATATTCGTGTGTGTGTGACCTAATCAACAGGTTCGATGACAAATAAACATTACAGTGAACCTTAGGAAGTTTTTAAGGGTGGGAATTCAATCGCCACTGTTTTCTCGTGGTGTGGTCCACTCGAGATTTGGAACTCCTTATTTTTGGGTTCATGCTCTATAATGACCTGGAAAAATACAGGACAGCTAAAACACATATATATCATACGGGCCCACAGAGCATTGTCAGTAGTATAACACCCTGGTTCTCATAACCCGAGGATATTCACTCAAGTATGAGAACCCGGGGGTTACGTCATAAAATGAAGCAATCATTCAAACACATTTCTTAGCACAAAAATATAACTTCTATATATATGCCCTCAAAAAGAGTCCAACGTATGTGAAATGGAAGCAAGTTATAAAGTGAGATCCCACAGTAGGGGATTTAATTACAAACTCAAAGACAAACAAATATAACGTCTGTCATATAACGAAAGCAGTAAATCCTAAGCATTTAGTAGAGATCCAGCAGCTCGACTACATCATCGTACAGGCCCTCCTCTCTGTAACCCTCCTCAGCAGCACCAAGAGTCCTATCATACGCACCATCCTCAGCCATCACACTTGTATCTATTTGGTGCAACTGTATGATTGGGTGAGTGAAAACTCAGTGGAAATTTCCCAGAACGATTCATGCATATCAAATCCTTCCAAAATAATTTAAACCAATGTAGTGAATTATAACAAGGAAAATATGAATTCTCATGTATATGTAAGGATGTATAAATGTATGCTCAAGTCACAGATCTGGGAATGCACATCCAACTGTCAAAATAAAAGGGTCACCCGCGGTAGGTGTAATACCCGGAAAAGACCATGAAAGCGAGCGCATCCAAGGATATCCTAACTCCTGGAAAAATACACGGGGTATGCCTGAGGAGTACCTAAACCCCAGAAAAGCCTCATGTAAATAGAAAGCAATCAAATTAGCGCAATTGCACATATTCTGTGAATCCACTGAAGGGATAGAACCTTCAATAAATCGTACAGGGTGTGACTTCCATTGAGCACTCGGAAAAGCTCATATGTCATGCGTGGATGTCATGCACCATGATACTCACGTACACTTCATGGCATTAACAAAATCACTTTCATAAATATGGCCAAGCTTATGGTCTTTATAATAGGATGTCAGACATTCTAATGTGAGTTCAATATAATTCCATATACCTTTTCCAGGACCAATGAGGGCCCATAAATGTGACATATGGAATATAGTTGAGGAACTCATCCTACATTCCTCATGAAAGGTAACTGAAAAGGCCAAGCTATATGTCCTAGAGGGGGGGTGAATAGGACAATGCCAAATAAAAACTTATAACAGCGGAATAATAAAGAAAATGATAGCCAAATTAAATAACAATGCAGGAAAGTAAAACAACCTCAAAATTCAGATCTTGAGAGGTTGATACAAATGTTATTCTAAGGACAACCTTACACCAAAAACAGAGTTTATGGTAGGACAACCTTATTTCTAGAAAGGTCTTTGTATCAAGTCTCAAATCGAAGAGGAATACAGAATTAAATACAAACTGAAATGAAATAACTTGTAATTAAAAATGTATTGTTCTAGGGACAGCCATACACCATAAAAATGGCAGGGCAACCTTGCTGGAACAACTTTCAAATGAAATTGAAAAACAAGCTTATAAAGGAATAGCAGAAAGTAAATTCTAAGCTATTACAACATTCTCACAAAGCTTGAAATAATTACAACATTCACCACCATACATACATCCCACAAAAAGAATAAAAAATTAGAAAAATAAAACAATCAACCACAACTCAAGGGATTATAGTGGTTCGCCTGTGTGTTCACCAACTGTTATACAACAGCCACACAAAAAGCTACTCCACTCCTAATATCCTCACACAGGGGATATTAGCGTTCACTAAAGATAGGTTTTCCCAGGTTCTCAAAAAAACCTTACAATTGTGTCTTTGTATGTTGGCTTACACAATTAAAAAACCCCACTTCTGAGTTTTCCTGGCTTTCCTCAGATAACCAAAATAACAAGATTTTTCTGGCAAATCTTGAAAGAAACCAAAATAATAGAAAGGAATTTACAATATGTAAAATACCTGAATATCTTCTTCGTTGTAGCAGCCCGGTAGAACCAAATCAAAGTAGATGATTGAATGTCCAAGTTCAATGTCCAGTACTCGATTACAATGGTTCTAGTTCTAATAGATTTTAAATTAAACCAAATAGGGCTTGCCTTAATTGATTTTGATTCCAAAGAAAGGGAATAATAATTCCTCTTTATCAAATCAGATTGGAATATAAGAAACAAAATCAATTAAAATAAAGCTAAGGAAAGAAGATATTAAATAAGCACACTTAGCTTAGATGGAGCACAGAATTATCTCTCAGAAGTTCGACGAAGATTGGCTTGAATACTTTTATTAAATCGATGATTTCTTCTGAGATTCGTGCACTATTTATAAGTGAGAAGATCGGGTCTTCGACTGGTCTAGAGTGCTCTTCGACTAGTCGAAGCTCTAACAGATATTTGAGAAATTCGGCGGGATATGCTCAGACCGTTCTACGACTGGTCGTAGCTCTCCTACGACTGGTCGTAGGTCACCTACGACTGGTCGTAGGTTTCCTTCGACTGGTCGTAGGTCCTGAATATCTTCGCTGGACTTCGAGTCGAAGAATGTACGACTGGTCGAAGATGCAGAAACACTGTTCCTACGACTGGTCGAACAGATTCCAGGACTAGTCGAAGGCTAACAGATTTTATCCGGAATTTGTAACAAACTTACGACTGGTCGAGGAATTTCTTAGACTGGTCGAAGCAAGTCTAGGACTAGTCGAAGAAGGCCTAGGACTAGTCGAAGAACAGACCAATCACATGTAAAATAACATTCGGCTTATGTATCCGAAATGACCTACTTCTAAGGTCAACCTATGGTCAAACAAACCTCAATCATGAAGTATGGACATTGAAGCATTAGGAACAAGTGACCTTGAAGTATCAGTCTTGAAGTCTTGATGTAGTTGAACTCTTCATGTAACTCAATCTTGAAAGTGGCTTGAGTTTCAGCTTGAGTCTTGAGTTCAGCTTGAGTTTCAACTTGAGTCTTGAGATCAGCTTGAGTTTCAGCTTGAGTCTTGATTTCAGCTTGACTTTCAACTTGAGTCTTGAGTTCAGCTTGAATCTTGCCTTGTACTTTCTTTTTCTTTTCAACTTGAGTCTTGTGAGCAGTTCTTTCATTCAAGATCTTGAGCTTTGCTTGTTGTGAGCTTAGGTTGTCTATAAGAGAGCTTCACTTATGCAAGTTATATATAACAGAGTATAATAGTGATTTTGGCACTACAAATTTGACAACAAACAGGGATAGAAACTATAGCACTTACAATCTCCCCCTTTGTCAAATTAGTGACAAAACACATAACCATGATAAAAAGTAAAACAACTGGTTAATACCTGCAAATGGAATGTCACTATGACCAGGATGGAGACGAAACTGAAGAATAAAATGACAGATTAAGGAAGGCAAACAAATCTGAGTACCATTTGAGATAGCATAGATACCATTTGAAGTGAAACCCGTGCTCCACGACTGGTCGTGGGTATCTACGACCGGTCGTAGTACGACTGGTCGTGTATACTCACGACTAGTCGTATAAACCCCAAAAATTCAATTTACTTGCAAATTTTACAAAAATTAAAATACAATCTAGCAAATATATACAATATTATACAAGAAGGCATAAATTATCAATTTAAAATGCACATGCCAAGATCAAATTTTATCTTTTTGAACTTGCTTTTATCAAGAGGTTTTGTGAAAATATCAGCACGTTGATCTTCAGTAGGAATATATTCTAGAGATATAACTTTTTCTTCTACTAATTCCCTTATATAATGAAATCTAATGTCAATATGCTTAGTATGAGAATGCTGAATAGGATTTTTTGAAATATTTATCGCACTGGAATTATCACAATGTAATAATATAGAATCCTGTTTAATTCCATAATCACTTAGCATTCTTTGCATCCAAACAAGCTGTGTACATGCATTACCAGCTGCAATATACTCAGCTTCAGCTGTTGAAAGTGAAATAGAATTTTGTTTCTTACTAAACCAGGAAACTAGACAATTTCCAATGAAAAAACAACCACCACTGGTTGATTTTCTATCATCTAAATTACCAGCCCAGTCAGCATCCGAGTATCCAGCTAATTGAACATTGGTTTCATGAGGATACCAGAGACCGAGATTTACAGTACTTGCGACATATCTAATAATTCGCTTGACAGCAATCAAGTGAGATTCTTTTGGATCAGATTGATATCTTGCGCAAATACCAACACTTAGAGAAATATCAGGTCTACTAGCAGTTAAATATAACAAACTACCAATCATACTCCGATAAAGTTTTGAGTCAACATTTTTACCATTAGAGTCTTTTGATAGTTTCAGGGTAGTACTCATAGGAGTATCGAAATTCTTGCCATTCTCAAATCCAAATCTTTTGATTAGATTCAAGGCATACTTAGATTGAGAAATGAATATTCCTTCAGGTTGTTGCTTTACTTGCAATCCAAGGAAATAAGTCAATTCCCCAACCATGCTCATTTCGAATTGTGATTTCATCAAATCTGCAAACTCAGTAGTCAAGTTAGTACAAGTTGATCCATAAATGATATCATCAACATAAATCTGTACCATCAGGATATGATCATTATGTTTCTTAACAAACAGAGTTTTATCAAGATCCCATTTGAAAATTATGAGTTAAAAGAAATTTTGTTAGTTTCTCATACCATGCCCTAGGTGCTTGTTTTAATCCATAAAGTGCCTTTTAAGCCGATATACATGATCAGTATTTTTGGAATCTTCAAATCCCATTGGGTGTTCAACATAGACTTCTTCATGTAAATCGCCATTTAGAAAAGCACTTTTCACATCCATCCGATAGATCTTTATCTTTCTAAAACATGCAATGGATATAAATAGTCCGATAGATTCAAGACGTGCTATTGGTGCAAAGGTTTCATCGAAATCAATCCCTTCAATTTGAGTATAACCTTGTACCACCGGTCTAGCCTTGTTTCTAATTATATTTCCACATTCATCCGACTTATTTTTGAAAATCCATTTTGTTCCAATGATGTGTTTATCTTTAGGTCTTGGTACGAGATACCAAACATCATTTCTTATGAATTGGTTGAGTTCATCTTGCATCGCAACAATCCGGTTCTCATCATGAGCTTCTTTTACGTTAGATGGTTCAATTTGGGATGTAAAACATACATAATTACATATATCCTCAAGTTGTCTACGGGTGCGAACACCGGTGAGAGGGTTTCCAAGAATTTGAGTGGGAGGATGATCTTTAAAAGTCCTCAACTCAGAATCAATCCGATTCGATGAAGTATCGGGTTTATCAATGATTAGTACTTCATCATTATCTGAATTAGAGATTGGTGTGTTTAAGTGATCATCAATGACAACATTAATGGATTCTTGAATCACACCAGTCCTTTTGTTCAGAACTCTATAAGCTCGACTGTTTAAAGAGTATCCTAGAAAAATACCTTCATCACTCTTCGTATCGAACTTTCCCAAATTTTCACGATCACGTAAAATATAGCACTTGCTGCCAAAAACTCGAAAGTATTTAACAGTAGGCTTTTTATTGAACCACAATTCGTAAGCCGTTTTATTATTATCTTTTCTAGTGTAGACTCGGTTAATAATATAGCAAGCTGTGTTGACTGCTTCAGCCCAAAGATTTTTAGAGAGCTTCATGTTATTCAACATGACGTTAGCCATTTCTTGAAGCACCATATTCTTTCTTTCTACAATTCCATTTTGTTGTGGAGTTTTGGGAGCAGAGAATGCATGTAATATTCCTTGGTCGGTACAGAACTTCTCAAAATTGCTATTCTCAAATTCAGATCCATGATCACTACGAATTTTACTGATTTGAGAAGATTTTTCAGTTTGAATCCTTTTGAGAACTTTTCTTACTTCTTCAAGGGTTTCAGATTTATCCCTTAAGAAGACTACCCAAGTGAATCTGGTAAAGTCATCAACTATTACCAAGATATACTTTCTCCCACCACGACTTTCCGTTCTGGTAGGTCCTATCAGGTCCATGTGGAGAAGTTCGAGTGGTCTTGATGTGGTATTTGAATTCACCTTTTTGTGTGAGTTCTTTGTTTGTTTGCCTATCTGGCACTCACCACATATTTTATCTAATTTCTGAAGTTTGGGTAAACCTCTTACAAGTTCTCGTTTGCTCAATCGATATAGCTTTCGATAATGTACATGTCCAAGACGTTTGTGCCATAAGTCAGTCTCGTCTGTATGGACCATGTAACATGTTTGATTAGATGAGCTGGATTCACTAATAATATAGCAATTTTCAGACGTTCTATGTCCAGTTAATATTACAGAACCCTTATTGTTTAGTATTTCACAGCTTTGATTAGAAAACCGAACATTATGATTATTATCACATATTTGTGATATACTAAGCAAGTTGTGCTTTAGGCCTTCAACGTATAAAACATTTTTAAACACCGGAAGATTAAAAATTTGAACCGTACCTTGGCCTATAATCTTGCAGTTGCTACCATCACCAAATGTGACTGAACCATCAGTCATATCTTTAAGATCGGTGAATAAGGCTTTGTCACCTGTCATATGCCTGGAGCATCCACTGTCTAGGTACCACTTTGAATGACTTGTTGCTTTGAAAGCAGTGTGAGCAACCAAGCAGGTGACTTTAGGAACCCATTTTATAACTGTTTTGGGTTTAGGAACATAGTTGGTCTTCTTTTATGTATACTTGTAGGAATGACCTATAGAGTTAGATTTTAATAGCTCCTTGAGTAAATCAACTATCTTTTCAGCTAGTGGATTTCGATTCTGATTAAAGTTGACATGGCTGTTTCTAGGCTTTTGAAAAGTTTTTGAATTTTTAGAAAAATCTTGATAAGTACTTTTCCCTTTTGAGTTTGAGGACTCTCCTTTAACAAACATAGGAGGAGTATACTTTTGTTTAGGAGATAAATTTTTATCATAGCCCAACCCGGATCGATCACCACATTTTCTTGATCCGGATAACAGTTTTTCTAACTTTGGATCACCTTGGGCATATTTCCATGTGTCCTTTAAACTCAGAAGAGAAGATACTTCAGTTTTAAGATTCTCAATTTCAGATTTTAAATCAACAATTAGTGAGTTTTTGAATTCCAAATCACATTTTGATTTTTCAAAACTATCTGAAATTTGTGATTTTTCTAAGACAAGTGAATCAAAACAATTTTTGAGTTTAGAAAACTTTTCTTTTTGAAGTTTAAGTTTGATAGCAATTTTACAACTTTCCTTATATAGGGCATTGTAAGCATCTTGAAGATCATCTTTATTTTCACATTCACTATTCAGATTTTCTTCACTTGTAGAGTCATTATCTGAAAATGTGAATTTGGCTAGAGTCATAAGAGCTTTGACCTCATTGCCCGACTCAGTTTTAGAATCTTCTGATTTAGAAGAACCTTTAGAATCAGATGATTCATCCCATGTAGCCAACATACCCTTCTTCTTGGGTTTGTCCCTTTTAGGACATCTATTTGCTAAGTGCCCATATTCTAGACAGTTGTAACATTGACTATCTTTCAAGGTTTTTCGAGATTTGGGTCTAAACTTCTTTTTGTCATTTGATTTTTGAAAATCAACCCTTTTCTTGCTTTTGAAAATCTTATAAAATTTTTTAGCTAAAATAGCCATATCATCTTCTGAATCAGAATTTTCTTCTGAATTACATTTAGAAGATTTTAGTGCGATAGATTTTCCTTTAGGAGCTTTAAAGTTTAACTCGTAGGTTTGTAGTGAACCAACTAGTTCTTCTACCCTCATATTATCCGTATCACGAAGTTCCTGGATTGCAGTTACTTTAGAATTGAACCATTCAGGAAGTGAGCGTAGTATTTTTGCACACACTTTACTTTCTGGGATTTTATCACCAAGACCCCACATTAAGTTTACAATGTCATTCAATCTAGTGTAGAAGTCTCTAAACATTTCATTTTCCTCCATATGAATTTCTTCAAATCTGGTTATGAGGAGTTGGACTTTAGATTTTTTGACAATTGTAGTACCCTCGTGTGTCATTTCTAATATATCACAAGCTTGCTTTGCAGTATCACAAGAAATGATTCTTTTGAACTCATCCGGTGATAGTGCGCAAGTAATTGCATTTAGTGCTTTAGCATTTGCACTACTCTCACTTTTCTAAAGGGTGGTCCATTGGTAATATGGTGTGGTTTTCATAGATTTTGAACCATCAACCCCAGTAACTTCTATGATAGGAGGATTCCATTCAGTCACTGTGGCTTGCCACACATTTTCATCCATTGATTTGAGGAAGATCCTCATTCTGGCTTTCCAATAAGCATAGTTGGAGCCATCAAAGGGTGGAGGCCTAGTGACTGAAAGGCTATCAAAATTTGACATCTTAAATAGCTTAAATCGTTAGCTCAGGAATTAAATCCAAAAAAAAAAACGAGCTATTAGGCTCTGATACCACTTGAAAAGGCCAAGCTATATGTCCTAGAGGGGGGGTGAATAGGACAATGCCAAATAAAAACTTATAACAGCGGAATAATAAAGAAAATGATAGTCAAATTAAATAACAATGCAGGAAAGTAAAACAACCTCAAAATTCAGATCTTGAGAGGTTGATACAAATGTTATTCTAAGGACAACCTTACACCAAAAACAGAGTTTATGGTAGGACAACCTTATTTCTACAAAGGTCTTTGTATCAAGTCTCAAATCGAAGAGGAATACAGAATTAAATACAAACTGAAATGAAATAACTTGTAATTAAAAATGTATTGTTCTAGGGACAGCCATACACCATAAAAATGGCAGGGCAACCTTGCTGGAACAACTTTCAAATGAAATTGAAAAACAAGCTTATAAAGGAATAGCAGAAAGTAAATTCTAAGCTATTACAACATTCTCACAAAGCTTGAAATAATTACAACATTCACCACCATACATACATCCCACAAAAAGAATAAAAAATTAGAAAAATAAAATAATTAACCACAACTCAAGGGATTATAGTGGTTCGCCTGTGTGTTCACCAACTGTTATACAACAGCCACACAAAAAGCTACTCCACTCCTAATATCCTCACACAGGGGATATTAGCGTTCACTAAAGATAGGTTTTCCCAGGTTCACCCAAAACCCTTACAATTGTGTCTTTGTATGTGGGCTTACACAATTAAAAAAACCCCCACTTCTGAGTTTTCCTGGCTCTCCTCAGATAACCAATACAACAAGATTTTTCTGGCAAATCTTGAAAGAAACCAAAATAATAGAAAGGAATTTACAATATGTAAAATACCTGAATATCTTCTTCGTTGTAGCAACCCAGTAGAACCAAATCAAAGTAGATGATTGAATGTCCAAGTTCAATGTCCAGTACTCGATTACAATGGTTCATAATAGTGATTTTGGCACTACAAATTTGACAACAAACAGGGATAGAAACTATAGCACTTACAGTAACATCATACATAATCTCATCTAGTGAAATGAAATACCATGATTCTTATCATCACTAGTAGTACTATACCCAAAGCCAAGCAATTTCTAAAATACTATGTAAAACAGAAGGCTAAGTCTAGATCTTATAGATATAGGATCTGTCAAATAGAAAAGGAAGTATTGACTCATGTTTATCACAGAAAATAGAAATAGAAGAAATAATTCACTATACATATTGTTCTAAATTTTAGAACACATCAGATTCAACTGAGAATGAGTCTAGCATATGTAAGGTGTAATGGGGAAATTCTATTATTTATAATATGGTTGGGAATAAGATCTCTTACCTCATGCTTAACAAATAGAAATGTAAATGTAACTATGTAATCTTAAACATGTCTTATGGAATACGATACAAGTCCTTAAATGAACTAGAGTAACAATTATAGGCATTCACTCATAGTTGATCAATGAACAAAGGAATGAAATCACAACTTTAATGTCCCTACAAGTTAGGCTCAAAACTAGCTTAGAGTTCAATTAAATGAATGAAGCAATGTGGGACATTCCTCACCTTAGATGAGTCTCTTCCTTGCTTTGGTGCCCTTATAGGGTGGATTTACGAGATCCTAATTCACAATGATGAATCAAATTCTCATTCTAATCAGTGTATGGAATTCATGTGTTAGGAGTTTATCCTTAGTGGCTTGTTTCACAATTATTTGAGGGGATGGTTGTTCCTCCAAGAGAGTTGCTGTAAGTGATACCTAGACAAGCCATGTCGAGGTTTAGTGAGTCGTCACTAAGCCACTCGGAGAACAGGACGAGTTAACTTGGTGCCGAGTGGAATGTAGTAACCACCTTAAACAGTTAGGACAGATTTTATGTTACCTGATGGGATAAAGAGGCTGGGACAGATTGTCTTCCCAGATGATCTGAGTCAGGTCTTTTCCTGAAACAGAGACGAGTTTACAATTTAGTAATGACTCGACTCAGTCGATTCTTTCAATGAGTCGGGTGTGATACCATAACAACAGTTAAAATCGGGTTGTGATTATCGATGGTATGGCCATGGTGAGTCAAACTAATCACCCTCTCTGATCTAAATCAGGATTTTCATCCTAATGCATAGATCTGATTAGTGCTCGATTGAGATGGAGATGGGTGTGGATGTGAAGAAAGTTAGTCGAGTTGGGTGTGGTACCTGATCAGGGACTGTTTTCAGACGTGGTAAGAGTCCAGGCGGGGTGTGCTCTGTTCCGAGTTTGACAGGAGATCAGGGATCGACTCGATCATGGTCACCATTTCGGGACGAAACGACTTAAGATGAGGCTGGGGCTTGATATGAGAGAAGCTGGGCCTACAGCGAGACTTTAGACAGCCTGCTGGAAACTTGTTCCAGCGGCTGACATTCCCAAACACCCACCTTCTACTCTAACTATCACTTCCTTCCCTCACGGCTATGGACGAGCCAGACCTGGTTGACTCCTTATCTAGTATGATGCGGTTAAGTTGTAACCGAAAATAACTCTCACTAGAAGTCGATCCATGCACCCATCCAATCTCTATATTTCTCCTTATTCTCACTCTCTGTAAAATAATGGGTCAGGCCAATGCCGACTCGCTTGTTAGAAAGGCCGAGACGAGTTGCTACAGAGCATGCAACCGGATCAAATGGCCACTTTCTCTCTCTCCTAATCTCTTTCTATTTCTTTCTCTAGCTTTCTCTTAGGATTCACCCTAAAATCTGTAGATTTATAGTCGTGGTTATTTCTAGGTCCTTCCATAGTTAATCCTAAGGATTAGTGTACAGTTAACATAAAACAGTCGAGAAACCCATCATCAGAGTCCCATAAAATCAATGATCGTATACATGGGCCCAGGTAACATTCTCTGATAAGTTTTAGGTGAGATGGGCTACATGATAGATGTCTTGGATTGGATAAAGGATCATTCTATCAAGATCCGTTGCTAACAGTCAGTTCGGGGAAGATGACCCGGTGATCATGGTAATTTTGCAAAGGTCGACTGATGTACAAATCTGGTACGTCCAAACGGTTTGGATGATGCCTAGGAGGCATGTATGGCCCACCCAACAGTGAGCAAGGACCGTTGGTTACAACACTAATCTAGGAGAGGCGGTGACTCGCCAATGCAGCATCTCGCCAAAATCTCAGTTCTGTTATGAGATTTTCACATCGCCCTAGCTTCAACGCTAAAGATTCATCCGAGAGAAGCTTCCAGAGGCCAACGATCGGACGAGATGAGTCGTTACTATAAGAAGAAAGATTCCTTCCACTTTTCGGCGTGTGGGGGTCCATTTTTGAAAATCGGTAAGGCTGACTAGGATTTCCCTGCACACGTGGCCTCCGTCCGACAACTCCCAACGGTTGGATTAGTCAGATGAGAGGCGGACGTGGATATTTCATCTCGATCAGCATCATCCTCTCACGTTGCTCGCTGGTTTGAGGACAGAGGCGGCACGTACGGTTTTCAATTTGGAGTCTCCTCATGTTTGCAGTCGGTGGGACCCTATCTATCATGTGGACGGTCCAGATCTGGTTCTCTTATTCGAAAAATGTTTGTTTGCACCGTCGAATGGATGGTTTTGTTGAAAGGACGCTAGATGGGAGGGAAATTTTTGAATTTCCTTCCCCATTTACAAAATTCATCGGGTCAAAGCTTCTTTGACCCGATGACTTGATCTCGTACATAACATGTGAACGTTCTTTGTGTACATGCTCGGAACAGATGTGTGATCCACGACATGATCCAACTCAATCCATGTCGTTCATAGGTTTTAGAGGTTCTCCTAGTATCTACGGCTTAAAGGTTGGTAGGTGCCAATGATGGTTTCCCTGTCTTTCAAAGGTTTGTAGTTGGTAAGTGATAATTTATTGTGGTTTCTGATTACCCGTGATTAATCTGAGCCATCAATTTTCTTAGAGAGCTGTTTAAATAAATTTTGGCCGTTAATTTTGTAACATAGGTGGCTGATCTTAATTGCAATGATGTATGGGGAGTTTAGTGATTTTAAATTTCTATTTAGGTACTTGGGTTAAGGCGTGATTTGTTACAATCACCCCCCCCTAAAAAACAATTGTCCTCAAAATTGTACCTGAGTGGGGTTGTCGAAAAGGTGTGGATACTTTTCTTCTATCTTAGCTTGGCGCTCCCGTGTTGCTTCCTCGACTCCGCGACGGGATCAAAGAACCTTCACTAATGGAATGGTTTTGGTGCACAGGATTTGCTCCTTGTGATCCAATATGTGAACTAGGGCTTCGATGTAGCTAGCATCGTCGTTCAGCTCGATCTCTTCCTAGCTGATGATATGAGACGTATCCGGTTCATATTTCTTCAACGTAGATATGTTAAAAACATTATGAACATTGGTAAACTTTGGTGGAAGAGCTAGGCGGTAGGCAACGGCTCCCACCCTATCCATGATTTCGAAAGGCCTAATGAATCGAGGGGAGAGCTTTCCTTTCTTCCCGAATCGCACGATGCCCCTTATAGGGGAGATCTTCCAGAATACGTGATCACTGGCAGTAAATTCCAGATCTTGCCTACGATTGTCTTCATAAATCTTCTATCATCTCTAGGCCGTAGTAGGCGTGTACGGATTATGTCAATCTTTTCTGTAGTCTCCTGGACAAGTTCTGGTCCCAGTAAAATCTTCTCTCTGACTTCAGCCCAGCAATGCGGTGCTTGACAAGGTCGTCTGTATAGAGCTTTGAACTATGCCATGCCAATCCTGGTTTGAAAGTTTTTGTTATAAGCGAATTCTGCGAGATGGATATGTTCATCCCAACTGCCCTTGAAGTCTAGTACGTAGGCTCTCAACATGTCTTCTAGCACTTGGTTCACTCTTTTAGTCTGACCGTCTATCTAGGGGTGAAATGTCATGCTAAATTTTCACTCCATACCCAATTCTTCTTGCAGCCTTTTCCAGAAGGTGGAGGTGAACCTGGTGTCGCGATCTGACACAATCTCCCGTGGGATACCATATGCACGATCTCCCGAATATATAGCTTAGCGAAGTCATCAACTAAATTACTTATATGTATAGGGAGGAAGCGGGCTGACTTGGTAAGTCTGTCAACTATCACCCAGATGGAGTCATGGTTCCCACATGTCTTTGGGAGTCCTAAGATGAAGTCCATGCTGATACAGTCTCACTTCCATTCGGCGAGGGGCAATGGTTGTAAAAGGCCTGGCAGCTTGCGGTGTTCTGCCTTTACTTGTTGACAGGTGAGACATTTTGAAACGTATTCTGTAACATCCCGCTTCATATTTTCCCACTAGTATTGACACCTGACGTCCCGGTATATTTTTGTACTCCTAGGATGAACGGTCAGACGAGACTTGTGCGCTTCGCTCAATATTGCCTATTTCAATTCCGCCACTGTCGATACCAGATATGACCTCAATATCTCAGGCCACCGTCTGAACTGACATACCAGTCCGGCATTCCTTCACTTTCACACCTCAACATCAACTTCTTTAGTGTTTCGTCCTGGTCTTGAGATTCGATGATATGGCGGATCAAGGCTGGTTCTATAACCAACGAAGCAACTAGGATACTCGGTCCTTTGAAAGAAAAGTGTGCATCATAGTCCTGGATGAAATCCAACATCTCTCCTTCTCTTATCATGAGACCAGCCATAACTTCGTGATTCCTCTTTCGACTCAAGGCATCAGCTACAAGGTTCGCCTTGCCAGGATGATAGGATACTTCAAATTCGAAGTCTTTTAATGTTTCCATCCATCATCGTTGCCGCATGTTCAGATCTTTGAGTGAAGATATACTTCAAACTCTTGTGATCGTAGAATAATTCAAACTCTTCCCCATATAAGTAGTGCCTCCAAATCTTCAAGACGAAAACCACTGCGGCGAGTTCCAGATCATGGGTAGGATAATTTTCTTCATCTTCTTCAACTGTTGTAAGACCTGTATTCTAACCCGTACCGCTCCATAGGCTTCCGTAGTTCTCTCGGTCAAATTTTGGCAACCTGCGACCTATAATCGGCATTTACACGCAACCCTGAGTTGCATCCTGTCGATCTGAGTCGACTCGGCCTAAGACTTGTATCATTGCGTCGCACCGTCGTCGAGGTTCTAATGTCGCGTCTCATGCGCCAAGACGATACCCGAGCCAGGAGATGTAGTCCCGCGTTCAGTTCAAGGAAAAACGCCATGCGTTGCAATTCCGTAGAGAATCCATCATGTCAATCACTTCACTTGTCAAAGTACACCCATCAAGTCAAGTACCTTATCCCATCCCCCAAGTACACTACACTATCCCCAAAGTCAACCTTTCCATCCCATCTTTTACACACCCCATCACTCCTCTCCCATCATCTCTCTCTCATTTTTCCTTCCAAGCAACCCACGTCCAAGCTCCCCATGAGAGAGCTAGTGTGGCCCACCTTCCTACCTCCTATCTCCACCATTCAAAGTTCATCTCAACCGTCAGAATCGTTTCCTTGGAGCTCTAAAGACTATAGGTGGATGAAGGAAGAGAAGATCAAAGGTGGGTGCTTCTCTCTCTCTTTCTCATTTTTGTGTGATGTGTGGCCCACTCGGATGGACCCCACCTTGATGTATGTCTTATCCAAACCGTCCAAGTCATGTGGACCCTACCTTATGGTGGTGGAAAAATACAAGTATCTGATGAATTTAAATCAGGTGGCCCACATTGATGTGGGACCCACCTTGATGAAATGTGGGCCACATCCATGTGGGACCCACTATGATGCCCGTGTATATCCATGCCGTCCAGCGTCCCTAGACACTGGACGTGCAGCAGGGAGCAACTAACATGGAGTGCGTGTACTGACATGGGCGGGTACAAACAGCTAACAAAAAAGAAAAAGAAATTCTTTTAAAGTTTAGGGTGGGCCGCTCATGTAGGCCCCACCTTGATGTATGTAGATAATCCACGCCATCTATTCCGTTGCTCAGCTCATTTTTGGCGTTGAGCTAAAAAATGAGTCCAATCCGATAATTGAGAGGGCCATACCATAGGAAATATTGGTATTATCGTTAAAACCCACATTGATTCTTCTATTCGTCAAAAATAAATTGCATATTGGTCTCATTTGGTCGATCAGGGGCCGAAGAATCCAATGGACGGGTTGGATTTTTTAGATGCGAGCCCTATACGTGAAAAACCATGGAATTTAATATATATATATATATAAATACAGCAGCCGACGTTGCTGCTGTCAGAAGCGCAGGCAGTGCCTGCTGCGTGTGACGGGCAGACGAACGGGCAGCGGCCCAGCCGTGGACCCCACTATGATGTGGTTTTAAGATCCACACCATGCATTTGGTAGGCCCCCTTAGGGCAGAGGGCCACCCAAAAAATTAGCCTAATCTGAAGCTCAGGTGGCCCACACGGCAGGAAACAGTGGGATTGAGTGGCTGCCATTGAAACCCTTTTAGCTATCACTGAAGTTTTGAATCATTAAGAAAATTGTTTTTCCTATTCATCTGGGTCCTTATGACCTTATTAACGGGTTGGATTACAGGTAAACATTATGGTGGGCCCCATGTGGGACCCAATGATACATGTGTTTCATTCGCACCGTCCACAGCAGTGGACGGTGGAACCCACCACGGTGTATGTGTTCTCCCCACACCGCCCACACCCCTGGACGGTGGGACCCACCGTGATGTATGTGTTCTATCCACTCCATCCAGCCATTGATCAAGTGGCCACGTCACAGGAAATAGTGTTGATGAACTGTCTGCCATTGAAACCCTTTCCATGTAAGGCTTGGGTCAATATGAAAATTTGTTTTTCCTTTCATCCAGGTTCATGTGACCTTATCAATAGGTTGGGTGGAAAATAAGCATTTGGGTGGGCCCAGGTCCGTGTGACCTTATTAACAGTTTGGATGTCAGATAAACATTCTGGTGGGCCCCATGTGGAACCCACAATGGGTTATGTGTTTTATTCACACCATCCACAACAGTGGACGGTGGGACCCAACAGTGATGTATGTGTTTTTCGCACCATCCACAGTAGTGGACGGTGGAACCCACCATGATTTATGTGTTTTATCCACACCGTCCACACCTGGACGGTGGGACCCACCATGATGCTTATGTTGCATCCAATCCGTCCACCCATTTTGAAAGCTCATTTTATGACATGAGATAAAGAATGAGTCAAATCCATAGTTCATGTGGACCCCCACCATGATGCATGTGTTGCAACCAAACCATCCACCATTTGGCAAGCTTGTCTTACAAGCTTGAGACTAAAAATGAGACAGATCCAGTTGTCAGGTGGACCACACTATAGAAAATAGTGGAGTGAATGCCTACCATTGAAACCCCCTTTAGGTTACAAAAGCTTTGGGTCAATATGATATTTGTTTCTCCCTAGGCCCTTGTGACCATGAGAATAGTTTGGATGGAAATTAAATGTTGTGGTGGGCCCACTGGGATTTGAAAGTGGGAAATTAATATCACCACTGTTAGTTGTAGTATGGTCTAGATGATCTTTGGATATGATTCATTTTATTTATTTATTTATTCATTTATTTAATGTTCTATAATGATCTCTATTGATGGATGATTGGTGCAGCCCATTCGATCGGCCAATTGATTCAGCCCATTCAAGTCGACCCACTTGATTCGGCCTATTCGACTAGGCCTATTCAACTCGGCCCATTCGACTTGGCCTAGTTGATTTAACCCATTGTTGTATCCCATTTGATGTACATATGGCCCATGTGAATAAGCCCACTTTCATGTATTTCATGGCCCATTTTTCGGGCCCACTTGATGTATTTTGTGGCCCATTTTTCAGGCCCACTTTGATGTACTTTGTGGCCCATCCGTCAAGCCCACTTTGATGTATTTTGTGGTCCATTCGAGGTGCCCACCTTGATATACTTGTGACTCATCTGTGAGACCTACCTTAATTATTTATGGGGCTCATTAGTACGACCCAATGATGTGGCTCACTTGTTATACATGAGGCCCATTGGTGCGGCCTATTAACACGGCCCAACTTGATATGATGAGGCCCATGTGTAGAGCTCACCTGCTTGAATATGAGGCCTATGGGCAAGGCCCATTGTGATATGTATTAGGCCCATTAGTGTGGCCCATGGATGCAGCCCAATCAATGTATATAAAGCCCATTGGTGCGGCCCATGGACGCGGTCTACTTGATGTATATGAGGCCCACTGGTGCGGCCCATGTGATATGGCCAACTTGATATATATGAGGCCCATTGGTGCGGCCCTTGGATGCGATCCACTTAATGTATTTGATGGCCCATGGGTTGAGGCCCAATGTGATGTATATAAGGGCCACGAGTGAGGCCTAATGAGATATAGGTGGGGCCTTTGTATAGGGCCGAATGTGATATATATGAGGTCCATTGCGATGTGTGATTACTCCATAATGTATGTAATGATGATTATGGTGGGTCATACCTTGGGAGCAATGATGGTTTAATGTCCACATTGATGGGCAATGATGGTTGGATGTCTACATTATGACCTTCCATTAGGCCTTGTTAGGCCCATTCTTACCAATTATGATTGTCATGGCCATTTGGCCGATTATCAATCGAGGCCGATTATTGTAGCCGATTACCGACAAGGATTGTCATGACCGATTGACCGATTATCGATCGATCGAGGCCAATTATCGTGGCCGATTATGATTGTCATGGTCGATTGACCAATTATCAATTGAGGCCGATTATCGTGGCCGATTGCCAATTATGATTGTCGTGGTCGATTGGCCGATTATCGATCGAAGCCAATCATCGTGACCGATTGTGGATTCCGATTGTGATATATATTTTGCCCGTGTTTAAGGCCCAATGTGATATATATGTGGCTCATATTTGAGGCCTATTATGATGTGTATTCTGCCCGTATTTAAGGCCCAATGTGATGTATATGAGGCCTATGTGATGAGGCCCATTGTGATGCATTTGAGGGCCAAGCGATGGAGCCCATTGTTATGTATTTAGGCCCATGTGAGAGGCCCATCGTGACGTATATTAAACTCTTGAGTGAGGCCCATGGTGTTGTATATTTGGCCCTTGTGGGAGATCATGGGTCCACTATATGTTAGGATTCATGAGGGCCATTCCTTGGGGGCAATGTTGGTTAAATGTCCACATTGTTGAGGTCGATTGTCGATGCCGGTTGTCGACACCAATTATGAGTATGTGACAACATAGCATCATGATACACTCATACGCATCATCTGCATGTTTGTTATGAGATGTGGTTGATCATTGCATAAGTCATTAAGCATGTTGTTATGAGACTCCCTGATAGGCAGAGGTTCTCTCACATGAGCGCACGGTATGCATAGGATTGATGCATGACTGGATTGTATGACTCATGCATCTCGCATTATGATTATTGTACGCCCTAGCGACATCAGGGCCATAGCCTCCACAGGCATATCGTAGATGGCCAAATGGGACACCAAAAATTTGTTCTAACATTGGGCTGCCATAGATAGCCCTGGGTAAAAATCTCTAAACCCTCTTGGTACCAGATGATGCCCCAACGTCGAGACCGAGTGGATACTTGAGCGCCCGAGTGTCGAATAACAGGAGGTCGTGTCTCCCACTGTGTCATGGTCAGTTGGGAGGGGGTATGGCCTTACCCGCCCGAGCGTAGGAGGCATTACTAGGCTGAGTTTGACCAGCTCATGAATGGGTCCGCTATCGACGTGCCGGATAGGTATTGACAAACTATTGGACAGGCGGATAGTGAGGTTTCTTACGCTCACTTGGACTGTGCTGCTTGGAGAGGGACAGTGCCATTTGGAGTGTACGAAACCCCAGTGATGATCCCAAAGAGGAACCATACTGATATATGGACTTATTGAGCAGGAGTTGCATACTCATTCATTCATTCATTCACTATCCACTCGAGCTGGTGGTGCGCAACTATTTGTTACACGTACCTTCGCAATGGCAAGGATTTCAGTTAGGGCGCGCGACTAAGCTGAGATCAGGAGTTTACCACATTGGGTCTGACTATCCAAATTTAAGTATGGGACTGGTTTAGATAGAAGTCCCTTGTGATGGATCACATAGCCTACAATACTACGTACTATCATCCCGACTTCACACTCCAGTAGGGTCATTACATTCGTATCGCATATCGCATTACATCTACAGCATATGACAGTTTGGGTTGCTATGTTTCTAAATTTATACGGCCTAGATACGACTGACAGTATTCGTGGACTCATCAGGATTTGCATATTGCATTTGCATCATCGGCGTTTGATATTTGGCTTGTTGGCTCTGCATTGCATAGCTGATCTGCATTGCTTCATCAGTATATGATATTTTTTTTATTTTACTTCTGCATCGCATAGCCTGGATAAGGCTGATGGTTTTTATGGGCCTATCAGTATATTTTTGCATTACTCTGATATCGTATGATTCATGATCTTGTTAATATTTCTGCATACTCTGATATCGTATGATTCATGATCTTGTTAATATTTTTTCTTACTCTGATATCGTATGATTCATGATCTTGTCAGTATTTTCGCTTATTTCCGACATCGTATGATTATGGCATTGCATTGAAGACTTGGCACTTATCTTGTGCACACACTTACACCACCCTCTAAGCTTTCTATAAGCTTATGCACAATAGATGCGTGCAGGTGACGTTAGGTTGCAGTAGCGTTGAGCTTGGAGCATGCATCGGACCTCTAGAGCTTTGATTTTCGATATATATTTCCCTTTCAGCATTGTATTCAAATGATTATATTAGTGGATATATGATGATGATGATGCCTTTATGATTTAGGTATACTTGTGGTTATGCTTATTACAAGATAAATGTACAAAAAAAAAATTCTCCTTGTAGGATCCCAGGACTGGAATCTGGCGTATGGACGTTAGGAGCCGATTATGAGGTACTACGGAGGCTGTCAACACCAGATCGGCAATCGGGATTCCTGTGAATCCGATCTCCGGGTTTGGGGCGTGACAACTGCCTAGAGGCATAAGCAATCTGTCATGCCCCAAACTCGAAAATCGGGCTCACAAAATTCTAGATAGCCGAATCCGGTGCTGACAGCCTCCATAGTACCCCATTTTCGGCTCCCAGCACCCATATGCTAGATTTCAATCCTGGGATCCTACAAGGAGGAATTTCCAACGTACATTTGAGCCATAAAAAGCATAACACAAGTATACCTAAATCACAAAGACAACATCATCAAAAGAGAGTGAGAGAGAAGGAGAGAAACGTGAAGGGGAGGGACCCCGCCACTATTGGGCCCTCCTATCCAATGCATACATTAAGATGGGTCCCACCAAATGTGGGCCCTCAAATCATCAAAATAAACAAATTAATGCTATGAACACCCACCTTAGATCTTGGACGACTCCTTCCACCGATGCGATCTAGAGCTCCAAGGGAACGATTTTAACAGTCGAGATGATCTTTGGATGGTGGAGATGGGAGATAGAAAGTGAGCCACACAAACTCTACCCATGGAGCTTGGACGATTGCTCACATGGGGTTGCTTGCGAAAATGGAGTGAAGAGAGAGAGAATGAGGAGTGATGTAAGGGAGAGAGATGGGTGATGGATGGAGTGATGGATGATGGGTGATGGGTGGTATGGGTTGTGTAAGAGAGAGTTGACTTGGGGAAAGGCTTGTGTACTTGGGGATGGGATGGAGTGATGGGTTGTACTTTAATTAATTAATGGGATTGATTTGATATTTGGTAGAGATTCTCTTACGTGGCATTTTTCCTCGAACTGAACACGGGCTCACATCTCCTAGCCTCAGTATTGCCTCGACACGAGAGACGCGGCGTCGAAACTGCTGCAACGGCGCGATCATTAGGGTACAAGTCTCGGGTCGAGCCAACTTCGGTATGCAGGACTTGGCTTAGGATCACGTGCAAATGTCGGATGCAAGTTGAGGGTCGCTAGAATTCGACCGGAGGACCGCGGAAGCCTATGGAATGGTACGGTTTAGGATACGGGCCTCACAGCTCTCCCCACCTAATAAAAATTTCGTCCTCGAAATTTACAGAACAGAAAAGGGAAGAGAAAACATCATCAAGTATATATGTCAAGGCATAATCAATCTACAAAAGGATGATGATAGCGCTCTCTAATCACAACCTCGCCCTCCTAAGACGCATCATCAACACTATGGTAACCCTACTAATCTTCGAATCCTAGATCAGAGAGAATCGAAACTGAAATACTATGCAGCCTCACAATCTCAACGGTAGGGAGCTATATCAGAAAATCTCTAAGTTATTCGAAATCAGGGATCTAACCATTCTAAGTCCTCAATAATCATAGAGTGCAGGGTAGCTATCAGCAGATATGTGATGTTATCTTCAGGTATTTCTAAGTTATGCTCTGATACCATCTTCTGTCACGACCCAAACTCGGAAACCGGGCTCACAAAATTTCTGATCACCGAATCCAGTGCCGACAGCATCCGTAGTACCCCATTTTTGGCTCCCAGCACCCATACGCTAGATTCCAATCATGAGATCCTACAAGGAGGATTTTCCAACGTACATTTGTCCCATAAGAAGCATAACACAAGTATACCCAAATCACAAAGACAACATCATCAAAAGAGAGGGATAGAGAAGGAGAGAAACATGAAGAGGAGGGACCTCGCCACTATTGGGCCCTCCCTATCCAATGTATACATCAAGATGGGTCCCACCAAATGTGGGCCCTCAAATCATCAAAATAAACAAATTAATGCTATGAACACCCACCTTAGATCTTAGACTCCTTTCACCGATGCGATCTAGAGCTCCAAGGGAATGATTTCAATGGTCAAGATGATCTTTGGATGGTGGAGACGGGAGATAGAAAGTGGGCCACACAAACTCTATCCATAGAGCTTGGACGATTGCTCACATGGGGTTGCTTGAGAAAATGGAGTGAAGAGAGAGAGAAAGAGGAGTGATGTAAGGGAGATAGATGGGTGATGGATGGAGTGATGGATGATGGATGATGGGTGGTATGGGTTGTGTAAGAGAGAGTTGACTTGGGAAATGGCTTGTGTACTTGGGGATGGGATGGAGTGATGAGTTGTACTTTGATTGATTGATGAGATTGATTTAACATTTGGTAGAGATTCTCTTGCGTGGCATTTTTCCTATAACTGAATGCGTGCCCACATCTCTTAGCCCGAGTATCGCCTCGGCGCACGAGATATGGCATCGGAACTGCGGCGACGGCGCAGTCGCTAGGGTACAAGTCTTGGGTCAAGCTGACTTTGGTATGCAGGACTCGGCTTAGGATCGCACGTAAACATCAGATACAGGTCGAGGGTTATCAAAATTCGACTGTGGAAGCCTACGGAACGGTACAGTCTAGGATACGGGCCTCACACAATCACCTTCTCATTCTGCATAATCATGCATCCTAGTCCAATCTATGATGCGTCGCTATAGACCACATACTTAGCCCCTTCTTCTGGAAGTGTGAGCACGAGGGCCGTGGTGAGTCTTTTCTTGAATTCCTGAAAAAACGTCTCTACTTTAGCGTTCCAACTGAATTTCACATTCTTCTTAGTCAATTGAGTTTGGGGTCGAGCGATACGAGAAAATTCCTTTATGAATTGCCGATAATATCCAACCATCCCCAAAAAGCTCCTGACTTCGGTGCTGTATCAAGTTGTTCCCACTTCACTACAGCCTCGACTTTGGTTGGATCAACCGCAATACCTTCCTTCTTCACAACGTGACCCAAAAATTTTACTTCTTTCCTCCAGAAGTCACATTTTAATAACTTTACATACAGCTGCCTTTCCTGGAGGGTCTTCAAGACAGTTCTCAAGTGCGCCCCATGCTCTTCACGACTCTTGGAATAAACCAGGATGTCATCAATGAAGACTATGACAAATCAGTCTAGGTATGGCAGAAAGACCCGATTCATCAAGTCTATGAATACTGCAGGTGCATTAGTGAGCCCGAATGGCATCACCAAGATTTCATAATGCCCATATCTGGTGCGGAACGCTGTCTTGGGAATGTCTTCTTCTCTGACTCTCAACTGATGATAGCCCGACCTGAGATCGATTTTCAAGAAATATTTAGCACCCTTAAGCTGATCGAATAAGTCGTCGATACGTTGTAAAGGATACTTATTCTTCACTGTAGCCTGATTCAATCTCCTGTAGTCGATACAAAGGCGCCGTGACCCGTCTTTCTTTTTCACAAATAACACTGGTGCACCCCATGGATATACACTAGAGCGGATGAATCCCTGCCCCAATAATTCATTGATCTGCACCTGCAATTCTTCCATCTCACATGGCGGCATTCTATATTAAGTCATGGATATCTGGGTGGTACCGGGTAGGAAGTCAATGGTAAAATCTACCTCTGTCCTTGGTGGCAATCCTAGTATGTCTCGAAACACTTCTGGGAACTCACCCACCACCGGTATATGGTCAATGATGATCTCTGCTGATTCTGCCTCTTCTAGAGCCCGTAGACCTTCATAGGTCTCAAATTGACGCCTTCCTTGTATAGTGAAGGGTGACTGCCTAAGTAACGTTACCGTAATCGTCCAGGCATGGCAATCCAATATCGCATGAGCCTGGGTAAGCCAGTCCATACCAATAATGATATCGAATTGTTTCATTTTCATTACAACTAGTTCATACGAGTCTCATGGCCTTCCCATACAACCAGGCATGTAGGACAAAATCTCACAGTTTCTACAAATCCTCCCATTGGAGATGCTATGACTAAGGGTCGTTCAAGGCAGTTCAATTCTAAATTTAATTCTTTAGCTGCAGATGAACTAACAAGAGATATAGTAGAACCTGAATCAAACAGAACAAATACTGGAATATTCTGAAGATAAGTCGTACCTTGGACAACTCGTGGAGTGTCCCCATCCCGTTCTTTTGCGTACATAGCAAATACCCGAGCTGTGGGGGCTCTATTCTATAGCGGAGCTGCCGGTCTCTGAAATGGAGGTCGGCTACTAATAGGTGGCCTAGCCACAGACTGCGGTGGATGGGGCTAAATTGCTAGTGGCTTAGGCTTGTCACCCTCATCACGTGCCCTCCTGAAGTAAAACTTGGCGGTATGCCCCGGCTTCCCACAATAATTGCACGGCATACCCGGATACGAAGAAGTCCTGGTTCACTTATCGACCATAGCGAGGCTAGAAGGCAGAGGCGCAAGCCTAACTCGACTACTCGAATCCCTGAATGGAGTTCAAGCTTTCAACATCTGGTCTACGTCCTTCTCCACCCTAGTGGCCTTGTCCACCACTTACGCATATTGGGAAAAGTTGAAGCAGAACAATTTCAACCCAATTCCTGCCCATAATCCATCTCTGAATTTTCTCAGTCTAACCCTCTCTTCACTACCGATAGTCATCGCTACCGAGAGAGTTTGGCAAAGCGGGCCTCATATTGCGCAATTGTCATATTCCCCTGCTTGAGTTTGAAAAATTGTGACACCTTCTCGTCATGGAATGACTCTGGAAAATATTTCTCGTTGAACTTGGTCTGGAACCTCTCCCACGTCCATAGATAACCTGCTGCAGTGAGCCTACGCATAGAATCCCACCATTCATCGGCTTCCCCTTCTAGTGCGAAGGTGGCGAGGGTTACCTTCTATGTATCTGAACACCTCAATGGCTTCATAAGTTTCAGCATGCGTTTTAGCCAATGTTCGGCTACTATGGGATCGGTCGTCCCAGAAAAAGTCAGAGGTCGCAGCTTCTGGAATCTTTCAAATACATCGGTATCATTCCCCACAACTGGCCGTGATGCTGATATGGGCGGTCTCTGATATAATGCCTCGATCGCGGCCACCATGGTGGCCTGCTGTTCCCTCATGAAGGCCTGCTGCTGGCTGAGCAAGGCAACCACTTGCTCCCAAGCGTTTGGTGTTGGGACCCTTGACTGTGCCTCAAATGATGAAGTCCTCTCTACAGGAGTTGGGTGAGGCGTCGGGACGGCCCTTGCTCTTGACTCCGAGTCAGATTCCTCAGATTGCGCTAGAAGTGCCGGGTGTATATAGGACTCTCCTCCCTTTTAGTCCTCCCTGTTTCTTGCGGCATTGCTAGAGATGCCTGTACTTGTTGGGATCGCGTCTTTGGAGGCATCATATCCTGTAGTTTAGGATCGCAATGTCAGGGTGCAGCATTCTATATTTATTGCACCATAAGACAGTTTTGTTATAAAAACTTTACAATCCAAGGGATCCTACGTCCTCTATGCTTCTAAGTTAACAGTTTCTTCCTAACTAAGTGAATTTTCTAGAGGGAACTACCATTCTAGTTCCTGAATCTAGGTTCACGATAGTTAAAATGAGGGCCTAAGTTTTGTTTCTATGTTCAGGCAATGACTGCATACAGAGTGGGGAGCATGCAATAATTAACAATGAGACTAGTGTTAGGAGGCTATAATAAGGTGACTGTAGTTCTAACTTCCAATTTCCACATCAAGGTTAAAAGGCTCATAGAAATAGTTGAGATACTATCTACGTTAAAAACTCTTATGCCATGTGCAATGATGAATTTAAGCAGGGTGATTTGTGGTAGCAGCTAGATAGCATTAAATGAGCATAAGATTGAAAGGAAAAGCAGGAAAATTAAACAAGGTTAAAGCCTACTCATGTTTAATAATCACAGTTTCATAAATCATAGATTACTAACATCTTATAAAATTTGCAATGCTATCATGAATAAAGATAATTGATGGTTTAAAGAATAAGCTGTTTACAACTGCATGTGATTTGAAATGAGTGAGTGTCCACATTACTTTATCCTCTACTCATACATTCACGTATACAGGGGCTTTCTAACTCAATCACAAGGATATAGTTGCTTGCATGTGGGTCCATTAGGCAGTTAATGTTAGATAGCCCATCAGCATGAATCAGCTTCAAACGTCTTAATATTATATTGTTGTCTGCTACATAGACCTATGTCATGTGTTATTCAAAACGTGCACAATGGTTCCTACTTCAAATGGTACATAAAACGGTGACTTGACTAAAATGAATCACCTACTTGTTAGCTAAACTAAGGGAATGATCTTCATGAATACGAAACTTGATAGTTTTATGTCTAATACTTACAACTTCATAGTTTAAATGTTTCAACCATACACTCAATGAAAATTTTAGTTAATTTTACTTGAGAAATATATTATAACAGAGTTCAAATCGTGTAACAATATGGAATCTATGTACTTACCTGATTTGGAAGTCAAGCCTTAGTAATGCTATCATAGATGGAAATATTTGATAGTTAGAAAACAAGTAGTTCATAGTTGAGTGCAGTCGAAATAAGGGCATTGACATGAGTAAGTGTATATGCCTGAAACCTAATGTAATTATGGAATTCAATAATGGGGACCTAAATTTGGGTCTCTATGTTCATAAAATAACCTAAGCCCGGTGGAAAATTTTCCTATGTTCAACTTTCTAATTTAAGGGGACACCTATGAAATTCTAAACGTAAGATGTATAAAGTTTGTACAAACTCCTTCCCAAAGGCAAGGTTTGTCTAAACTCTCTCTCTCTCTCTCTCTCTCTCTCTCTCTCTCTCTCTCTCTCTCTCTCTCTCTCTCTCTCTGATACCAACTTATAACACCCTAGTTCTCATAACCCGAGGATATTCGCTTGAGTATGAGAACCTGAGGGTTACGTCATAAAATGAAGCAATCATTCTAACACATTTCTTAGCACAGAAATATAACTTCTATATATATGCCCTCAAAATGAGTCCAATGTATGTGAAATGGAAGCAAGTGGTAAAGTGAGATCCCACAATAAGGGATTTAATTACAAACTCAAAGACAAACAAATATAATGTATGTCATATAACAAAACTAGTAAATCCTAAGCATTTAGTGGAGCTTCAGCGGCTAGACTACATCGTCGTACGGGCCCTCCTCGCCATACCCCTCCTCAGCAGCACCAAGAGTCCCATCATATGCACCATCCTCGGCCATCACACCTGTATCTATTCGATGCAACCGTACGATTGGGTGAGTGAAAACTCAGTGAAAATTTCCCGCAAAGATTCATGCATATCAAATCCTTTCAAAATAATTAAAACCAATGTAGTGAATTATAACAAGGAAAATAGGAATTCGTATGTATATGTAAGGATGTATAAATGTAAGCAGAAGTCATAGATCTGGGGATGCACATCCAGCTATCAAAATAAAAGGGTCACCCGAGGTAGGTGTACTACCTGGAAAAGACCATGAAAGCGAGCGTGCCCAAGAATATCCTAACTCCTAGAAAAATACGCGGGGTATGCATGAGGAGTACCTAAATCCCGAAAAAGACTCATGTAAATAGAGAGCACACAAAGTGGCACAATTACACATATTCTGTGAGTCCACTGAAGGGATAGAACCTTCAGTAAATCGTATAGGGTGTGGCTTACATTGAGCACTCGAAAAAGCTCATATGTCATGCGTGGATGTCATGCACCATGATACTCACGTACACTTCGTGGCATTAACAAAATCACTTTCATAAATATGGGCAAGCTTATGGTCTTATAATAGGATGTCAGACATTCTAATGTGAGTTCAATATAATTCCATATACCTTTTCCAAGACCAATGAGGGCCCATAAATGTGACATGTGGAATGTAGTTAAGGAACTCATCCTACATTCCTCATGAAAGGTAACATCATACATAATCTCATCTAGTGAATTGAAATACCATGATTCTTATCATCACTAGTAGTACTATACCTAGAGCCAAGCAATTTCTAAAATACTATGTAAAACACAAGGCTAAGTCTAGATCTTATAGATATAGGATCTGTGAAATAGAAAAGGAAGTATTGACTCATGTTCATCATAGAAAATAGAAATAGAAGAAATAATTCACTATACATATTGTTCCAAATTTTAGAACACATCAGATTCAATTGAGAATGAGTCTAGCATATGTAAGGTGTAATGGGGAAATTCTACTATTTATAATATGATTGGGAATAAGATCTCTTGCCTCATGCATAACAGATAGAAATGTATATGTAACTATGCAATCTCAAACATGTCTTATGGAATATGATACAAGTCCTTAAATGAACTAGAGTAACAATTCTAGGCATTCACTCATAGTGGATCAATGAACAAAGGAATGAAATCACAACTTTAATGTCCCTACACGTTAGGCTCAAAACTAGCTTAGAGTTTAATGAAATGAATGAAGCAATGTGGGACATTCCTCACCTCAGATGAGTCTCTTCCTTGCTTTGGTGCCCTTATAGGGTGGATTTACGAGATCCTAATTCACAATGATGAATCAAATTCTCATTCTAATCAGTGTATGGAATTCATGTGTTAGGAGTTTATCCTTACTGGCTTGTTTCACAATTATTTGAAGGGATGGTTGTTCCTCCAGGAGAGTTGCTGTAAGTGATACCTAGACAAGCCATGTTGAGGTTTAGTGAGTCGTCACTGAGCCACTCGGAGAACAGGACGAGTTAACTCGGTGCCGAGTGGAATGTAGTGACCACCTTAAACAGTTAAGATAGATTTTATGTTACCTAATGGGATAAAGAGGCTGGGACGGACTGTCTTCCTAGATGATCTGAGTCAGGGCTTTTCCTGAAACAGAGATGAGTTTACAATTCAGTAATGACTCGACTCAGTGGATTCTATCGACGAGTCGGGTGTGATACCATAATAACGGTTGAAATTAGGTTGTGATGCTCGATGGTGCGACCATGATGAGTCAAACTGATCACCCTCTCTAATATAAATCAAGATTTTCATCCTGATGCATAGATCTGAGCAATGCCCGATTGAGACCGAGATGGGAGTGGATGTGAGGAACATTAGTCGAGTTGGGTGCAGTACCTGATCAGGGACTATTTTTGGATGCAGTAAGAGTCCAGGCGAGGTGTGCACTGCTTTGGGTTTGATGGGAGATCAAGGATCAACTCGATCCTGATCACCGTTTTGGGACGAAACAGCCTGAGATGAGGCTGGGGCTTGAGCTGCGAGAAGCTGGGCCTGCAGCGAGACTTTAGACGGCCGTCTGGAAACTTGTTCCAGCGGCAGACATTCTCAAACACCCACGTTCTTCTACTCTAACTATCACTTCCTTCCCTCACAGCTATGGACGAGCCACACCTGGTTGACTCATTATCTGGTATGGCGTGGTCAAGTTGCAACCGAAAATGTAACTCTCACCAGAAGCCGATCCAAGCACCCACCCAATCTCTATCTTTCTCCTTATTCTCACTCTTTGTAAAAGAACAGGTCAGGCCAATGTCAACTCGCTTGTTAGAAAGGCCGAGACGAGTTGCTATAGAGCATGCAACCCGATCAAACGGCCACTTTCTCTCTCTCCTAATCTCTTTCTATTTCTTTCTCTAGCTTTCTCTTGGGAGTCACCCTAAAATTTGGAGATTTGTAGTCGTGGTTATTTCTAGGTCCTTCCACAGTTAATCCCAAGGATTAGTGTACAGTTAACATAAAACGGTCGAGAAACCCATCATTAGGGTCCAACACAATCACTAATCCTATGCATGGGCCCAGGCAACTTTCTTTGATAAGTTTTAAGTGAGATGGGCCACATGATAGACATCTTGGATTGGAGAAAGGATCATCCTATCAAGATCCATTGCTGACAGTCAGTTCGGAAAAGATGACCCGATGATCATGGTAATTTTGCAATGGTCGACTGATCTGCGGATCTAGTATCTCCAAACGGTTTGAATGACGCCCAGGAAGCATGTATAGCCCACCCAACAGTAAGCAAGGACCATTGGTTATAACATTAATCCAGGAGAGGCGGTAACTTGTCGATGCAGCATCTCACCAAAATCTAGGTTCTGCTATGAGATTTTCATGCCGCCCTAGCTTCAATGCTCGGGATTCATCCGAGAGAAGCTTCCAGAGGCCAACGATCGGACGAGGTGAGTCGTTACTATAAGTAGAAAGATTCCTTCCACTTTCCGGCATGTAGGGGTCCATTTTTGGAAACCGATAGGGCTGACTGGGATTTCCCTGCGCACGTGGCCTCCATCCGATGACTCCCAATGGTTGGATTGGTCAGAGAAGAGGCAGACGTGGATATTTCGTCCCAATCAGCGTCATCCTCTCACGTTGCTCACTGGTTTGAGGACAGAGGCGGCACGGACGGTTTTCAATTTGGAGTCTCCTCATGTTTGGGGTCGGTGGGACCCTATCTGTCATGTGGATGGTCCAGATCTGGCTCTCTTATTCGAAAAATGTTCGTTTGCACTGTCAAATGGATAGTTCTATTGAAACGACGCTGGGCGAGAGGGAAATTTTTGAATTTCCTTCCCCATTTGCGAAATTCATCAGGTCAAAGCTTCTTTGACCCGATGACTTGATCTCGTGCATAGCGTGTGAACGCTATTTGTGTATACTCTCGGAACAGATGTGTGGTCCACGACATGATCCAACTCGATCCATGCCAATCATAGGTCATAGAGGTTCTCCTAGTATCTACGGCTTAAAGGTTGGTAGGTGTCAATGATGGTTTCCCTGTCTTTCAAAGGTTTGTAGTTGGTAAGTGATAATTTATTATGGTTTCTGATTACCCGTGATTAATATGAGCCATCAATTTTCTTAGAGAGCTGTTTAAATAAAGTTTGGCCGTTAATTTTGCAACATTAGGTGGCTGATCTTAATTGCAACGGCGTGTGGAGAGTTTAGTTATTTTAAATTTCTATTTAGGTTCTTGGGTTAAGGCCTGACTTGTTACAGTTGCCACCTCGCTCTCAAGCTGTCAGCACGCAATCCGCATCATGTAAGGACAGTACGCAGTGGTATATGGGGCGGTGCCTACCGCTAACTCAATGCCACATGGGGTACATGCATAAGATCCAACCCCTCCATTTGGTGGGCTGCCTAGTATTCGCTCTGGTATCCAAAAATCTGGACGATCCAGAATATAGGTATAGCCCATACCACAGGTAACGGTTGGGATGCCGATGCGCAGTTATGAGTGGGACCATTGTGGTGTTTATATGACATCCACTCCATTGAATGGACGTACCTAATGAGGATGTAGGATTCGCTAACATTCATGTTATTCGAAAACTCATATGGGCCACACCAAACTAAAACAAAGGTTTTAAGCGTGATTTTACATTGTTCTCATGGTGTTTACCACGTGAGCTTCTGATTAGCCTGATTTTTGGTATCAAGACCAAGCAGAGTGTGTCTCACCCGATGGATGGATGGATCTAATATACATAAAGCCATTCCCCTACATTACTTGTAGGCACGCTGCAGGGATGAACACGATGAGCTCGATCAGTCTTTCTCAAGCACAGCTACTCTCCTCACGGATACTTCTCGAATCCACAAGAAAAATAAATAAAAATAATTCTAAACTATTTAAAATAAATTTGTTGATGATTGATAAACGAGTCTACAACCCTTTAAATAGAGATATGAAGAATTGGAAGAAGTTTAGGAATTAAACTATAACTAAAACTCTCTAAAATTTATAACTTACCATAAATAGTAGATTTTTTGTTTATAGTAAGTGTCCTATGTGACTTAACCATGTTGTTCTCCTAATTCTTCTAAACACTTTTTTATGTTAGGCACGACTCTAAAGCCCAACGGATAATGTTGGACACAACTCTTAAAGCCCAATGGATGAAGAGTTATAGTCAAACCAAATCTTACTAAAAATAGTAAAAATGGAAACAAAAATGGAATTCGACCATCGACATGATGGAATCTCGAAATTCAGCATGGGCAACCTGGCATTGCCTGATTGGTTGGCTAAAGTAGCTCGTCCTACCCCAAAATCATATATGGTACGTTGAGTAACTCATTCTAGTTTGCAATATATGCTGTTTTAATGTTCTGACGGTCTTGATGACTTATGCCTCTAATCGGGCCTTCTCTGATCTACCTTGGACATGAAAGTGTCCACAACCCGCTCTATATCAGCAAGTCACCCAATGGGTTCAGCAATACAGCAATACAGACGTAAGAAGAAGAAAAAACTGTTATGAGAATCAGAATAGTAAGATCTTTTTGGATGGACAATCGTGATTTGAACTGGGATTTAAGCAATCACATCAACTGTCTTATGTTCAATAGAATCATGTTGCATACATGTTGGAGTTAGAAGACTTGAAAGGAATGCTAGGATACATCATTATTTGTCATTTCTTCTTGAACAAACTGAATTTTCACGATTCCATTCAGTTGTGAATCCAAACGCGGCCTAAAGGAAGCAACTAATCATGAGAGGAATCAAGTGTCATGATATTTGTATGAGCGATTATGGGCCTAATGCTGCTCATGTAACAATCGAGTCCATGATTACAGCAAACCTTAGTCACACGTGTTGGAACCTGTGGGCTGTGTCAGGCCCACCCGTGATGTGTATGTGGAATCTAAACCGTCAAGCGGTGTGCCTCCTCATGATAACTGTGCATCCGAAGAATCATCCCTAGCACGAATCAGGTGCCATAGAGAACAGTGTACAGTCACTCCTAAAATCTATTAATTCACTTCGTTCGGTGGGGTCTACCTGATGACGGGTTTGGATTTACATGTAAACAACACTCTCGATCCACATTCTTATGCCCAGTTAGGTAATTTATGTAGAGTGCGTAACGGACAATTTCATGGCCAAGATAGACCAAAGAAGGCCCGATCGGAGGCGGAAGTGATCTAGACCGTCAAAACTTAGAATATATATATATATATATATATATATATATATATATATATATATATATATATATATATCAAAATATATAAATTATATATGGTATGTCGAATAACTTATTCCGGTTTGAGATATATATATATATATATATATATATATATATATATATATATATATATATCTCAAACTGGAATAAGTTATTCGACATACCATATATAATTTTGGATAGCAGAAGCTACTTTAGCTAACCAACTTGCTATGTCGGGTTGCCCCCGCTGAATTTGCGAGATTCCATTATAGCGACAGTTGAAAATCCATTTTATTTTTATTTTTTCTTTTAGCTTTATTAGTTGTTTCCAACATGAAAAAGGCCTAGAAAATTTAGGAGAACAACATGGTTAGGCCAATTAGGACACTTACTATTTTTGGCCGATAACCAAGAAGTCCAAAGGAAATCATGACCGTCTATAAATAGTAAGTTTACTATTTATAGTAAGTCATGATTTTAGGGAGTTTGAGTTATAGTTTGATTATGAAACTTTGGTTCATATTACTATTTAAGGGACTGTAAACTCTCTTTTTTTATTATTATCCATCAATTTATTTTGAATTCTATTAGAATTTATTTATATTTTCTATCTCTCCTCATGGATTTAAGGAATATATGTGAGGAGTCTAGAGAAGCTTTATGGATTCGGAGTAATTATCCCCTGAGGAAGACAATGCTGGATGTGTGTTGCAACTAGAAGCTGATAAAAAATGGGCGTTTGGAATTCTCACAGGACCGTCCAAACACAGTGCAACGAGCAGCTTAGTCGATGTAATCGTTGCTGCGGCGGTTTTTGTGTAGATGATTGTATGTGCCAGAGATGGTACATATCAAGAGAAAGTGACCATCTTGGGTGGGCCATCTTTCATTTGTAGAGAACGGGCCACAGTACTCTGCCCAGGATGGGCCACATATGCAATGATACTCATCCATCCAATTACTAAAATTATGCATCTAAATCCATTTCGTTGAGTTGGGGTCAGCCAATTTATTTAGTAGTATTGAAAAATCAAGCACTGAGGCCGTCTTATTCTACCAAAGCCCAACTTGAAGTGGATAGCAAAAAGGCGACTCGGCCCACAGAGTCCATATTCATACATGTTCCTCAGTCCTTGACATATTATGCAGATACTACGCAAATGTCTCTCTCTCTCTCTCTCTCTCTCTCTCTCTCTCTCTCTCTCATGTAACTGGCAGTGGTCCGAAATTGCCGTGAACAAATGATCTTAATCACTATAGGACTGTCTATGGGCCTAATCAGCCACGACGACGGGATCAGAAGAAGCCCACAACCTTCCTTTTTTTCTTGTATAAAATCTTAGACCCTGGTCCAGCCCTCATACAGAAAAAGTGGGCCAAAAGCCCTGTCACAATAGCCATAAAAAATGTTAGATTTTCCCTATTCGAGCACAAAATGGTGTTATGAATAGGCTAGGCCAGCCCGCTTATTTGTTATGTTTGGCTCTCAATTCACAATTGGGGAAACAATGGTCCCTTTCCATAAACGATCTTCCTAGTTATAATTGACCAACATTTGCTATTGCCTCCCCCTTAATTTCAATTAGTAGGATTTAATTTAGATTTAGGTGTCATTGGATCAATTGAAAAGTAAGTTTAGAAATTTAATTTAATTGCTGAAACTTGAAGTGCTGATTTGCATTTTTGCAATAATTTTAGGGATATTTTAGTTAAAAGTGAAAAGAAATTTCAATGCACCGTCACTTTGAGCATTAATTGAAGGAAGAAGACCCGTATTTTCGGAGTAAATTATACCTCCGATGTGGGTTGTCCATCGTGCGCGACCTGCCTTGGATATGGCCAGTGCTCATCATTAGGCCGACCTTTGAAGTAGATTGTCCATCATGTGGGGCCTACCTTGATGTGGATCATCCATCATGTGAGGCCCACCATTATTAATTACCCATCATGTGCAGCCCACCTTTGAAGTGGGTTCCCATCATGTGGGCCCCACCTTCATTAATGTGGGTTGTCCATCATGCGCAGCCCACCTTGGATGTGGGTCATTCATCATTAGAGGGGAAACATTTGTTGTGATTTGTCCATTATGTGGGGCCACCTTGATGTGTCATCATCATGTGGGGCCCACTAGATCATTTACTCAGTCATTGGATGATTTTTCCAATCTCATGATCTTAGATCTTAGAAGGCATTCATGGCCACCGAGAGCATACTTCCTTAAATAATTTCCTAAGTTGCTTTTGTTGGGAATCAGCAGAAGCAAACCGTGAATCTGGATCAAACAAGATTAAGCAAATGAAATCAAGCAATCACAAAGCACACATGATTTTATGTGAAATCTCTTACTCTTGTCCTACACAAACAAATTGAGAATCAATAAGCAACGCATTGATGTGAAAACTCTGTTCATCGGTACCATCTAGTAGAGGCATTGTATTATCAAGGGTTGACAACTCAGATGGTGGCCGTAACTGGATGGTTTTAATTCCCAGAGTCATATCGAGCAATTCGTCCATCTCCCGAATCATATCATCATTCAATTCAAGAGAGTGGTCCAAACATGCATCACAAAGGTTGGAAGGTTTAAGTGAAAGTGGTTCATCCTCCACGTTTAAATTGGTCATGTCAGATAGGTGGAGTAGATCACTATGGTTGACAACTTCCTAAACCTCTTGATCATTGATATGAGCCAAACTTGAAATTGAATCTCAACACTCACCATCGTCCAATTTAGTGCAGTATACACTTAGGATGGGATCACATTCCTCACATTCTATTCTTAGATTGGGTTGAGGTTCGAATAAACTAATGTCTTCTTCATCATCAATTGTGTCATATGAGTGAGGTGTGTCAGAATTATTATATTTGAAAGACACCTACGTCTCTTGATCATTCCTTTGGATCGTCATCGAAATCGACTCTTCGAAAAATTGAACCAAACGCTTATCAACACAATCCAACTCTTCATTCCAAATTCCAGAATTCTCCACAAGCGAGTTTGGATTACTTTCCTCGCATTGTGTTTCTGGATTGGATTGTGGTTAGAATGAACGAGCCGCCACTATCTTATTGATGAGTAAATTAAGCGCTTCTAATGTTTTTCTAATTTCCGCAAGACAATCCACGTTATGCTGAAATGAATCCTCTTGGATCGTTTCTGGTTGGATCTCAAAGCTAGGGGATCCAAGAGAATAATCATTATAACATGTTGTTGGTTCATCTTCTCAATTTTGATGTTTACACTGGTTATCGTCATATGGATCATAGGTGGGAGAGTATGATGGTTATTGAATATAATCTCTCATTGTTTTCTTCTTGTTTGATGGTTGATTATAATTCTCACTCCCACAAGTCTGACAACCCCAATATTCACACATTGTTTCCTTAATCCTTAGGGTGTAATTATTCTCCCTTATATGATCACGTAAGGACTTCTTAACCGGTGGAACATTATATTCTGATCGGTTCTCGATGATGGTTTTAGAAAAGTTTTGAGACATAGGCTGTTTTCTAACATAATCATCATACATCCCTTCCCAAGATCCCTTAACTATCTCAACATACTTATGTGCCCACTCTTTCATATACATGGTGAAACCCTAACTCTAAATCATAAGCCTAAAGGAAAATTCCTACAGCAATATAGAAAGTTAGTGGATGAGAAGTTAGAAGGAAATTACCAAATTAGAAGTTCCTATGCTAGATCCTGCAAAACAAACAACAACAACCAAAAAAAAAGTCAGTTCTAAGAATAGAAGGTCTAAAAATAGAAAATTCCTAAAATAGAAATAGAAATTAAACTAGTTTCTAAAAAGGAAAAATTTCTAAAAACCGTAAATAGAAAGTTTCTAAACTAGTTAGGAAAGCTCTAAACCTAAAATAGAAATTAAGTTTCTAATAAAAGAAATCTTGGAATAGAAAGTTTCTATAAATAGAAAATAAAACCTACAAAATTAGAAAACTAGAAAGAGATTACCAAATTAGAAAACTTAAAAATAGAAAAATAGAAAAATTAGAAAGAGATTACCAAATTAGAAAGTATATGTCAAGATCCTACAAAACAAGAAAGTTAAGTTAGTTTTTAAAAATCAACAGAAAAACCTAGTCCTAAAACTAGAAAACTAGAAAAACCATAATCACTACACCACAAACGTCATTTAGGAATGGTTTTAAGCCGTTCCTAAAAGAGGCATCGCAAAAAATCTGAGACGGTTCAATACCGTATCAAGTACCGTTTCAAAATTGTTCTTAATGTTACCAACGGTCAAACTGCAAATATTCGGAACGGTATTTTTCATTATTTACACACGGCCAATAAAAGTTGTACATTTGTTTTTATATTTAAAAACCATAGAATATTATATACAATTAAAAATTAATATTGAACAAATATGGTGCAACTTTATAATAAAAATTATATATATTTACAACAATAAGTTTACAATTGCATGAATACAATAAAAATAAATAAATAAAATCTTCCATGACGTGCTCCACTCCTAGAGAAAACACAAGGTCCCACCATTCCTTAGGATGACCTTAACCAATCCCAATCCTCTCATTGCCGCTCTCATAAGGCTTTTGAATCAATTTTTGCCACCTTGAAAGAAAGAAAATGTAAGGAACAGAATAAAAGACAACAATGAATGAGAATTAGCAAATGTGTCTATTGTTTGATCTTCACATACATGTTACCACTTCTCACATGAGAGGTGGTCCACATGCAAGCATGTGGGTGCGCCTATTTCTTATTTAGAAAAACTTACGCTCTTGGTAACCAATGCTTAATCATAAAAGGGAACTTCACATGAAAGTAACTCAGGCTCTTTGGTTTGTGTTTTCTAGTTGATAAAATTGCATATGTATGCATTTCACAATCCAAATTTGAGGAATCATTACCACTCATCGGATTCCATAAGAGTTAAAAATGTATCCATACTAAACCTAGGTGAAAGCTTTGATTTCAGCACAATCATTTAGCTTAGAATCTAGAATCTTTTCAACATATGATTACTCAGGAAATGAGGTGGGTAATTCATCTATTGGGAATGTGGAGGCATTTTGGGTAATGCCGCAACGGATATTCAAATTAAAAATGAAATGGAAATCTACGTTTCTGTTTTTCAACAAGAAAAGAATGAACATGCTGAAAATCAGTAACGGAGCAAATGTTTTCTACATTAATGATGATAAAAAGAAATACCTGACGTTCCAGATTTTGCTATGGTTCCTAGGTTCTTGATCAGATCTTCCTTTGTCATCCCAATACCTCGGTCACAAATAGAAAGAATTTTCTTCTCCTCGTCCAATTTCATCTGCATTATACGACAAATACAGCAAACTAAAATGTTAAAAAGAGAAACTAACCCACTTCTCAGAATGTTAATATCAAACATCATTCTTATGGTGCGATGTGATGCACCAGCAACTTGAATGCACGTATTGGTCTAATAAAGTGGAAACAACCAAACTTTAAAATCCTTCTCCACAGCTTGCTTATATTGATGGCCTATAAATCACTTTCAAGTTGGAATTGAAAAACACAGCTTTACTTCCTCATTATAAATATTAGGAAACATCATTGTTCTTTGTCATTTCCAATATCACCTTCACCCAAAATAATTAGTATACTAAAAAATGAGCCATCACTAACCAGGATCTCAAGCTTTGCAGTATCGCCTTTCACCCAAAATATCCTTATCCGTAAGCGAAAGAAATCTGATCTTATCCAATGCCTGCCAAACAAACGGAACGTGTCACATTAAAACCACCTGCTATGTCAATTAAAGAGACAGGGCCAAATTTTTTTGTATTTATTTATCTTTTATCTTCTTCTTCTACATTTATGTTGTTTTGGTTTGAGAGAAGTTCAAACATACTCTTAAGTTGGTAGTGTTGTTTCATGCACATACCAGGCCCAGTTGCACCATGGCTAGACGTGTAAGAAGCACAAAAGGCTGTAGAGGTCTTCCATATTATTCTGTAACCATTTCAAAACAGGCATTTTAATGGCTATTGTAATTTATTTAAGACCCACCAGCTAAAATGATAAAAAAAATCAGATCTGGAACCCAGTAATGCTAATATTGAGAAAGGGAAAGGTGTCATGCCATGTGGATAGGCCAGCCACTTCATTGACTCAATTCTAAGCTGAATCACTTGGCTTTGCCAGAAACCAAGCACTGCACAGCTTTTTCATCCATAAACTTTGTTTTTTTTTTCTTTATAAAAAATAAATAATAAATAAAATAAAAAGAAAAATGCTAACCTCAAATGTTGATTCCTCAATATCCTCGTCATTATAATCCAGGAGCGCATCCAATGAGAGTGAAATTGAGCGAAGCTGCAGGATACAACTGTACAGTGAGATAAATATGAATAACATGTTATACCCATTGGGTATAACATTGTGTCTCCCCACCACATGTTACGATACATGCATGCACTTCATCTGACTCAAAATACACCTTTTGGCTAAGCAAGTAACGTTTATATGATGTTTCAGGGTTTCCAACTAGATGCATGTTGGGATAAACAACACCTTTTGGCGAGGCCCGGCACGTTGAAAGTGTGTCCGTCTTCGGCTACTCTTGTGAACAACAATCTATGAAACAAGGAAATGAAAATAAGTAAATTGATTGTAATTGTTAACAGCACAACCTTTTGAAACATCATGTGCATCAAGACTGAAAAGGACAAAAATGTAAATGGATCTACAATCATAGAGAGATAAAAAAGAACCATGAAGTGCCCACCTTTTGAGAACAGTATCATCCACATTAACGAAGTACTGCCTGGAAGGACAATTATTTTAGTGAATCATTCAAACATGATCATTGAAAAGATTTATGCAAATTGCTGTGGAAAAGCCGGGCTTTACACCCATAAATAAATAAATAAAAGCCCATGAAAATGTTCAATTCTATAATTTTGATGCTTATTCAAACTTAAAGATCTCGTCAAAATCTGGTATGAAAGGAGAACTTACAAGGCAATTAGCATACAGGTCGATGTTTGAGCAAGGCCTGAAATTTATGGATCTAATGAGCATAGAGATAATGTTTGCATTGATAGCTATTGAGTTTGTCCTCGCTAATAACTGTGGAATTTTCAATCATGTTGCTAAGACAAATCTTTTTTTTTTAAGGTCTAAGACAAATCTAAGAAACTAAGAAACACGATTCTGACAATTCCTCACAATCATTAATGACCAATAAAGCAAACATTCAGATTAAGGATTACCAGGTCTTGAAATAAGATGGATTTTGGAGCAGGGCCCGGCAAACTTCCAGCTGACTTCATCCAAAGACTTCACCTCCTTATGAGGCAATAAAAATATAAATTAACCAAGACTGTAGTAAGCACACAATTATACCTGATTCAACAGGTTCTTATCTACAACAAGAGAAGTGGACTTCTAACAAATATGCTAATATTCCCGAAACAAAACAAGCACCATTTTTCAATTCAACTTATATCAAAACAAAACATATATATGGTTCATTTGATTAAAAAGAGGCATTTAACATTCTATAAAAGTATTTGATGCACCACATAATCTATTGCAATTCCATATATCTGGATTGAATTTGCATGGGACCAAATGCAATTCCATACCACCTAATACCATACTTGTCTCTATCTAAAGGTGCTAATTGTCTCTATCCCATTAGGCCCCAAATTGCAATCTTTACTTCAATGTTGGATTTCCTCGCTATGAATACTAGGAAAACTCTTTCATTTTATGTTTTTTTTTTCCCTTATTTCTTGATCTTTTCTTTCGTTTTGTTTTCTTTCTTTCTTTTCTTTTCTTTTCTTTTTTTTTATTTTTTTTTATTTTTTTTTTTTTTTAAATTTCCTACTAAAAGAACATTCAGACACAACAATTGTATGCATAGCTAAAATGAAATGAACCAATGTAATGGAGTTGTCAGACAATTCTTGCTGAATTGTGTGGGACATACCTCCAGCATGACCCATGAGGCGAGCGGTGCAGAAAGACCAGCAGTAAATGCAACAATAGGCTTTTCTCAGCTCAGCATAACTCTAATAATAGCATCAAAGCTAAACAACATTTTTTTATAAAGATGTAAAAACGTGTGCCCATTCAAATAAGCACTAATTTGTCTAATCATGTCTCTGATTGTCTTTTCTCTTAAACAACTCAACTTGTATATTTTCAACTAACACGAAAAAAAAAAAAAAAGATACTTCCGTCCATGGATTTTGCTTACCACTCTGCAAAACATGGAACGATGCACTATGGAACCTTTTGGGGACTAATGCTTGCTTAATCATGAACATTTGATGCAGAAGCACTAAAACTAAAGCTTGGGTAAATGTATTTCTATTATTTTTTATTTGCCAAACATTCCTTATCATGAAAAATCCATATCATTGAAGTGATTGGCCTTATACTTAATTGAATCTATCCCGATCTTCAATGCCTTGATTAAGGCTGCAGCATCCTCTTCTGCAGTCCCTCCAATCTCTCCGATAAGAATAATACCTGAAATGTAAATAGCACTAGCACCATCAGATACATCTAACCATTAGTTCATATGGTATGTTTGTGAATGATTTAAATCAAAATAAGGAAACTATAAATGCAATCAGTGTCTTTTAATCAGGGTATACAATCATCAACTGCAAACCCCATACCAAAAGACAAGTCTGTATGTGATGATCTGGTTGACGTGATGGGTCATGATAGAATGTGGTGATCTGATTGATTCGATGGACCATCATGTAGATCTGATTGATTCAATCAGAAACGGCTTAGAGCCGTTTCTGAACCAAAATCCTGGACGTTCCACATCTGCAATTTTGGTGTAGTGTGAAATCTCTGGTTTTTTGTTGAGTAACCATTGGATTGACGAGTTCAATGTATTTGGTTTTTGTGCTTTAAAGGTTCTAATTGAGCCAAAGCAATGGGATTATCTTGTTGGGCAATTCAAGCAGGAGTTTTGCAGGCTGTATGGCATGACCCTTGAGCCCTTGTTGAATATTTATCTGCAAGCAGGGCTGTTTGGCTCTCAAGACTCCGTATCCACATTTATTCATTGACTACTACTTCCACAGAATGCTTAGCTATCTGCTATCCTTGTTTCTTGATTATATGCCTAATAAAGTTAGTGTCATCAACTGATACTTTCTTCTATTTTTACCTTGACCACACTAAGATTCTGTTACAATGATGATTGCACCGAAGAAGACCCTCTCTCACAGGAGAGCTTCTGCAACCTGGCCTTGCCATTGCAATTCTCAAAGCAGCAATATTCAAAGCTTGTGTGCTATGTCCCTAAAGAACTGATGGATTTCGATAATCCAAACTGACAGCAGCCCAGTGACTATTCCATAGTCCATAACAACAATAGGACTTGTAAGAAACAATGCGTGGCACAATTATATGCTTTAGATAAGCAAGGAGTAGAATTCTTAGAAGCCCAAAACGAAATCAACCAACTGCAAGCACTAAGATAAGCAAGAACTCAGGTTATGTCAGCCCAAATATATTCATGACAGATGCACCAACAGATTTACATCCCAGGATACGAATATACTCAGGCTATGTCAGCCCAAATATACTCTGGCTATGTCAGCCCAAGTATACTCAGCCATAGAAAAGTTTTCATAAATGCTACAAGCTTGAATCAAGAACTGCTTACCGAGATCCAAAACTACAAACCCAATGTATGGAACAATGGACTTTGGTATGATTAACGTTGTATGTCTAGCATGTGCCATCAACAAGGGCAGTGCTTTTATATTCCTGACGAACTTGAATGGAATTCTACCACTTATGGTATTATTTTGTAATTCAATTTGATCTGTTTCCGCTTTCCATTTTTCTATCCAGTTTGGTTTCTTTGCTTCTGAGGCTAGAGTTCAGAGTACAATTTATGATTGTCATCCAGTACCTTTTTCATTTACCAGAACTTTTTCTCCTTAACATAGTTGCTATTAGGCAATCTATTAGTGTTGATGAACAAATGTAAATGAATAACAAAACAAGTCACCTTACCAAAAACAGAGCACCAAATCAGCATTCAGGTAAGAATAACTGTGCACTTCATGTACCTGACCATGAGAAACCTTCACCCATGAAGCTTGATGTTTGAAGCATCCCAAGGTTTTATTGTGACCAACCAAAAAAAAATATACTCCATGAAAGATATTGACATAAAAATCAACCAAAAACATGTATGGAGAGAGAGAGAGAGAGAGAGAGAGAGAGAGAGAGAGAGAGAGATGAAGCCTTGCATCTGAAAACAGCGTCGAGGGAAATCCAGTCGAAGAATTTGTCCCTCTCAATCTTCTTGGTGGCCTTCTCATCACCTTTTTCACAGTTGTTGAATGGGACAGCCAGATTCTACAGCCAGATTCTACAATACTCTGTAACCATCAATCTCAGAGTTAGAAGCATATAAGAAATTTATCTTTTCTAAATACAATAGTGAAGAATGCCAGGAGAATATGGATACAGTGAAAAAATTACCCCAAAATACAATAGTGAGATGTTTTTAGTGGAAAATTTTGCCTTGAAGATATCAATAGATAAGATAGCTGAATTAGAGAACCAATATAAAGAGATGCTGAAATGCGGCATATGCTAATTGGATTGCACCGAGCCCACTCAAAGCAACCACAACAGATGACATTACAGATATGCCCGCTGTACTTGATTGATAATTGGCCTGTGCTTAATTGTGCAGCCCAAATCCCTATATAGACTCTACAGATGCCAACCCAAAGTAAATGAAACAGCTGACATTACACAAATAGGCCTGCTGCACAGTGTAAATCAATGATCAGCAAATGCTTCAGTGTGCAGCACAAAAATAAAACATGTTTAAAGACTTGCTAGGAACACACTTGAGTTTGAGACATACAATTCAGACAGTGGGAGATTAGCCAGGAAGATAACCGATCCAGTGAATTGGTTGTTCTGTAAGTGACTGTTGGAGAAAAGTGCCAAGTGTCAACAGCCTACATTTTCAGTGGAGACAAGGCCACAGAAAGAATGTTCAGTTTATGATTAGTGGAGTATTTTCCATCAACAATAGAAACATCATATTTTATTACAGTTACATGCAAAATTTGGACAGCATAAATAGGATTCCTATAGTGAACTAGGATAGTTCTCCTTTCTTAAAAAAGAAAAATAAGAGAAAAAAAAAAAAAGCCAGTCCTAGTATAGAGAAAAATCAAAGCAATCCAGAGAATGAAAATCAGCCACATTGAAGTTTTGAGTACCCATTGGCCAGCAACACCAAGGAGCATCTCTGCTTGAAAAAACTGTCATAAAGCCATGTGTTTGAAATAACCACATCATCACCTGGTGAATCTCAGCAATATGATGACCACCAGTGTCATAAGGCAGATGACAAACAATTTAACTGCCCGGTAGTAAATGTGCTCCTTCGCAGCGTACTTGTCATGAGCATGCATGATTACCGGATAAATAGCAACAGCCACAACCATATAGATCCAAGACAGCAAATAGACGGAAATGCTGGTGCTTTTATTGGCAATGCCAAGCTGGTATACGATCCCATACTGGAAGAAAAGAAAGCGGAGATCTAGAATTATCTCCAAATCAAATGATTCAAGTCTACAAAGAGTAGATTATGCATTTTTACAGAAACAGAGAAGTAATTGAGCATGAACCTGTATCATGTCAGCCGGACCATAAGTTTCTGTCCGTATAATTACAAGACGGTCTAACAGGCCAACATGTATGCCATGTGGACTGCTCATATCAGTTCCCCTACATCATATGCATTGAAGAAAAAAAAATAACATAACCTTGCAGGAAGATATTGCAGATTAATGCTAAAAAAGGCATGTAAAGATTTCTAGGAAAAACAAAATTCAGAAAAGTGCCACGGGATAATATTTAGCAAATGGCTAATTATCATCTTCTAACAATACACTTTTTTCAATGGATCTCCTAGCAATATATTTCAAGCTCCTAAACTGGTAACGTGCTGACATCACTGTAGCTAGGAAGAAAGATGATTTGTGAACATAAGGGAGGCAAGTTTCTTGACCTTTCAACAACAACAACAATAAAAAATCGTCATCATCATAGCTTTGTCCCAGCTGTTTGGAGTCAGCTAATACAACCAAACAAGTACCAAAAAAAGAGCACTGCGATTAAAGCTCACCATCCCAGCCAAACGGGGCAGGATCCTTATCCCATTTTTTATATTTTGACTATGCTGTCTCCCATGTATCAAGCATGTATGCCTTACTCATATCCAACCCATTTGCATCAAGAAGTTTTCGAATTTTCTTTTTCTTCTCTTCAATCCATTTCTGTTTGGAAACGCCTATTGACTCAGGAGGAGCTTCTATTCGTTTTTCTCTGCCAGCATTGCAATTTGGTTGGTCTTTCTTGCCTCATTCTGCAAGTAGAGAACCATGGCGAGAAATAGTCATATTAAACTTCACATAGTGATACTACTATTTTAAGGTAAAAGGAAATGACAAAGTCATGTTAACTTCACATAATGATACTACTATTTTTATGGGTTGGAAGAGAGTTGCCATCTTCAGCGTCAATTCAAACAGTTTCTTCTGTCTCCCAGTAAGATTCGAGTAGTCTACTTCGACATTTTCCTCAACAGGCTGTCCATTATTACCATCAACATGTTCTTCACCATCAGTGTTTTCTGCTACACCTCATTTTTGTTCTTCATTTTGATCAGAGCCATCTAAGAAGGATAGGCCTCCAACACTCCCCTTTTTAGTTTCTATAACAATATGTAAAACAGTCAAAATTGAGAAAGAATTAAATGATTGAAATGGATGAATCATTACAATACTAGAATATAATATCATCATGTCTTCATGAGGCAATTGCGAGTTGTTTGATGCAATAAAATCCAATGAAGGAATTGCAGATTTTATTTATTTTTTGAAAGATGACAACTTTATTAAAAATGGCAAAGCCGAAAGAAAAAGAACAACAAACAACAAAAAAGACAAAGAAAGAGGAAGCACAAAAATTACAAGAGCTGCAGCCCAACCCAAAGAACTACATTGGCAAGGGCCAAAGAGAAAACACTTCTAGAAGAACCACATTTATCTCGGAAACATCTCTCATAAGCATTTTATCGAACAGTATGTGTGCATCATTAATCTAACCACATTTTACATACATATCAATCAAAGAGGTCCCAACATACAGATCAAACATGGGTTATCAAGTATGTGAAAGAAAAAACTCACAAAGGTGAGGAACTCAATCTAGCAGATGTAAATGTGTCTATGAAATCAACTAATCTAGATCAAGAACTGATAGAACAAACTATCATAAAACTAAAAAGAAAAAACTAAAGGAAAAATATACTCCAAAAAATCCACATGGAAGAAGCATCAGCTAATAATTCCAGATATATACCATTTTGTAACTTAAAAAATAAGAAAAAATATCCTTAAATGGTCTGGAAAAATGTATGGACGGCGTGGATATACAACACATCATCAAAGTGGGCTCCACGGTAAGGGTAACACCACTAAGGTGTGTAACCCAAGTAACACCTAATCCACTCCTGTTACTGTCCTTAGAAAAATTTAAAAAGCTAGTTCATGTTTTTGCAAACTCAGTTCAACATCAAACATGTCAACATTGCTCGGTCCATTTTTAAAACACAGAACAAACAGCTTACATGCAAGCCATCCATTAGGTGAGTCCAGTCTTAAATATGTTATGACCCAGCAATAAGATCAAACCTACAATCTTTGCCTTTTGTCTCTGTCTTCGATTAACCAAAAAGACGGACAAAAATCAAGAAAAGAATATCTGAAAACTTAACAGTGGTAGTTGTGTTAGTTAATGGAGGAGCCGGTGTTGTGCCCAAGTCCTCATAGAACTTGTACGTCTCATACCTCAAATTGCAAATTGGTCCAACAACTCTCCCACCTTGTTTTCCATTACAGCACGTAGGAATCCGACCCACAGCATCTTCTAAACACGCACCGCAATCTCTCCTCGGCAAATCGTTTGTGCACTGCATAAGCCCATATGGTTTACCTTTGTAGATCTATCGGTAAACAAAGAAGATGATGAAGATCGACGGTGTCGGAGGGGAGCATTGCCAGATCGGAAGGTTTCATATGCAAAATCGATGGGTTTCGATCAGGGGTTTAGGGTTTTCAAAGGGTCTAGGTGCGGACGATGATGGGGGTTTTGATAGGGATGAGTTTGAGGTTTTGGAAGGAGATGGGAAGGAGATGGGGGTTTTGAAAGGGGCTAGGTAGGAGGCTGGCGGACCTTGGCCGGAAGAAATGAGAAGAAAAACGAGAGAGGAAATCGATTTCTAACCAAATGAGAAGAAAAAAAAGATAGAGGAAGAGAACAGGGCATGGAAGGGGAGTTTTTAATCAGAAAATGGCCGTACAGTGTTTGGCTTCGTTGGAATTATATTTTATCTTTATTTTTTTTCCCTGTAGTGGTACGGTTCTAACTTTGAAATGGCTTAAAACGTTAAGCCGTTCCAGAACCAAAATCTAGTTTCGTTCGAGAATTGATATTTTGGTTTAGTGAATCTTAACCTAATTTTAAAACTAGTTAATCTCAAAAAAATGTAACCATCAATCCTCGACAACGACGCTAAAAACTTATTTACCACACCAAGTATGGGGTTGCGATGTAGTAATAAACTCGGTAAGACTGAGGTCGATCCACAGGGACTGAACCTTGTGCGTAATCTAAAAGTAACTCGAACTCGAACTAGGTGAAGATATAAACTAAATCAAGAAAAATTAAAAGAATAATGATGAACTATTAAACTAAAACTTGTAAAATTCAAAAGTGGGAAACTAGGGTTTCCAAGAATCCACTTGTAGATATCAGGGAGATTTATGCTTGATTCATAAACACAACTGGATTTAAAGTCTCATCTTCATCCAGTTGGAAGATATAACCTTAAAAACCAAATCTAAAATTTCTTTGATCCAGTTTTCAAGAAATGAGAGGTATGAGAATTAGACTTAATTTCATCACAAAACCATGCCCATGAGACAAAGCAAACAACAGAGTTTAACCAATCCACATCCAATCTAAGGGAGTTATGAATGTTAAGAAGGGTCCCGTCATCCAACCATGTCCATGAGACGATGGTGAACAACAGGGCTCCCACGTTCATAATCCCTATAATGAACAGAACATGCTCATTCCATCGCAGATCCATTGTAATTTAAGTCACAATAAACTATTAAAGACTAAAAACATTCCATATAATCAAACTATAATCAAAGAGAGTTCATAAACATAAATCAAAACCGTAGAAAACTCCCCATCACACTACAAGCTTCACCTCTTAACCCTAGCTAAGAGGTATAGCTTAACATAATCATGTTAAAACCTGGAAAAACATGAAAGGGAATATAAGAAAAACAAAGAATGAAGGAAGAAGGAAGAAACCGACGTCTCCACACTTTCTCTCTCCTTTGCTCCCACATCCCAAAAGATGCTCTCTCTCTCTCCTCTTCTCCTTTTTATAGCCAAGGGATGTCGGTGAAGTCGGTGGAATCTCGTGTTTACACAGCAAGGACGGACTACACAAGAAACACGGAAGTAGCTGCGTTTGGCACGGATTTTCAGGACAGTGAACGTCCAAAGTCAGAATCTGACTTCTTGGCTAGGGTCGTGGACCCCTTCTTTATCTTTTGGACGGTCCAGATCATCGAAACGATCGTTTCCAAGCTCATATAATGGCCCACGGAGGTCGAGTGTGTCCGGACGTCCGATTTTAGAAAGTTCTTGCGCTGAGATACTCGGTAGGCCCTAAGTGATGTTTTCAGAGAGATCCACCCTGTTCATTGGATTCTTGGCGCGATTTCAGTCGAAAATGAGTGGTTTTGGTCGAGTTTGGTGCGGCCCAATGTATCAAATCTTCTCACTGTTCATCCTGCGTTTTACGAAGATCCACGTGTACACACGTGCATGGGGCCAAAAGCTCAACATGGTACAGTCGGCCCCATGTTCTGGATCGAGTGGTCAGTCCAGATCCTTCATATGGGCCCCTATGGTGGGCCACAACATCCCTCAAGTAGACCAGCGTATGCACGCTGGTCTTTGTGCAAGAGAAGAGTCGGATCAGCCCGTCTTTGACCGGGCTGACCATCCGGTGTGTTGCAGCTGCGAACATGCTATGTATACGCACGTCACCTGTAGGGTCCACTATGATGTTTATTAGAAATCCACTTCGTCCATCCATTTTACTGCCTCATTTAATGAGTTGAGACCAAAATTGAAGCATATCCAGATATCAGGTGGGCCCTAGATTAGTGTTTTATGGGTTGATTTGTCCATTGGGCCACTTTTACAAGGATCCAATGGATGAAATTCGACTTGTACAGTTAATTTAGGATCCTCAGGCCATATATAAAGTTTCGAGCCAAACGGATGGTGGGAACCCGGTGATCTTGCATTCTGGATGATTTCCAGGTCTCTTTAGCGTGAATTGCTTGATTTTCTCGAATCTTTGGCATGTGAATTTTTTCGATCTCGGTCCCCTAAGATCCGTCCCTTACCTTGGTGATTTTTGAGTGTTAAATTCATGCTTTTAATACCTTTTTTCAGTCCAGGCTCCTAAATTCACCTTGCAATAAAAACATGATTAAAATAGGACGTTAAACATTATCATGAACATAAAACCAAGTAATAACTGGGGTATAATATATAATATTTAACCCTCAATAATGGAATTACTTACAATAATCTAAAAACCTTCATTTTCTCCTTCCCCAAGCCCCAAAAAAATATTTAGCCCTCATTAGAATAACTTATGAATGCTTGGCTTAACTTTAATCCCACAATTACACCCATTTATAGTATCGCACCCGGAATAGGAAATAATTTCTCACAATTCCACAATGCGCACTTCTATCGATGGGATCAACAATCATTGAAGGCCCTTCGATAGGATCATATTGATTTGGACCCAAAATTAGTCCAATAAGCAATTGGAATAAATTGAGATTTTCTCGATGAGATCAAGTGGGTTGTCGATAGGATCGACAACTGCTTGATGGGATCGAGTGATCTGTTGATGCTATCGACAAACCTAGTTATAGACAAATTTAAGACATCTGATAACAATCTTTACCATATCTTCAATTGCCATGAACCACAGCTCCAAGCTTCATCTCTAATCTCCTCCATCATAGCTTCACCATCACTATCAATTCTCGTACACACTCCATCTTCATCGACCTTTTAACAGACCTAGAAAAGTTGAATATAATTGGAGCATCTTTGTGGGAACCGCATTTGTCAAGATATCTGTCGAATTCATGCTCGTGTGGATCTTCTCTAGAATAACATTGTCTTCCTCAAGCACATGTCAGATAAAATAGTAATGAACATCAATATGTTTAGTTGTAGAATGGTAAAATTAATTCTTTGTCAAATTAATTGCGCTTTTACTATGACATTTAACTAACACAGCCTCATGCTGAAGCTCGAGTTCATTCATCATTCCATGTAACCAAAAACCTTCCTTAAATACCTCTATAACTGTCATATACTTAGTTTCTGTTGTGTAAAGAGAAACCATATACTGGTGCTTCGACATCCAACTAACTGCTCTACTCGCTAATACAAACGAGTAACCGAAAGTCGATTTTATGTTGTCCACATTCTCTACATATATGAATCAACATAACCTACAAGCTTTCCCTCTAATTTCTAAAATATTAAGACGTAGTCCGCTATAAATAATGAAGTATCCATTTCACTACCTCTCAATATTGACTGTCGGGGTTTGACATATATTCGCTCACAAAACTAATTGCATGTGAAATATCCAGTCTCATAAAGACCACGGCATACATCAAACTGCCGACTACACTCGAATGAGGCGCACGAGACATAACCTACTTTTCTTCATTTATAATGTGTCAATGCACTGAACAAAGTTTGAAGTGAAAAGCATGGGGTGTGTTAATTAGTTTAGCCTTATCCGTCATAAATTTCACTAATACATTCTCAAGGCACTCTGCCTAAGATGATTGTAATCTACTCATGTCTGTTTCTATGCACGTCTATGCTAAGAATCTTCTTTGCAACCCCCAGATCTTTCATTTTAAATGTCCTTGACAAGTGAGTTTTCAATATATTGATCTTAAACATAATACATTGTGAAGGTACTCTACCTAAAATGATTGTAATCTACTCATGTCTGTTTCTATGTATGTTTATGCCAAAAATCTTCTTTGCAACCCCCAAATCTTTCATTTCGAATGTCCCCGACAAGTGAGTCTTCAATATATTGATTTTAAACATGCTTTGATTAGCGATAAGTGTGTCATCAACATATAGTGCTAATAGAATTAATAATCCATCACTTAGTAGCTTAAAGTAGACTCAGTGTTCATATTCACTCCTGATAAACCGTTGACTCACGATGAAAGTATCAAACTTCTTATATCACTGCCTAGGCAACTATTTCAGGCCATACAACAACTTCATCAACTTGCAAACCTTATTCTCTAACCCATTTTCTTCGAACCCCTTTGGTTGCTTAATGTATATTTGTTCTTCCAATTTCCATAAGGAAAGAAGTCTTTACATCCATTTATTCCAGGTCAAGGTTGTATTGGGCAACTAATGCAATATAAACCTAATAGATACATGCTTAACAATCAGCATGAATACCTTACTGAAGTCGATACTTTCTTTCTGAGCACACATCTTCGTTACTAACATTGTCTTGTATTTGTCATGTTTCTTCTTATAAATTTACATTGACCTGATCGCTTTATGCCCAAGGAAAAGCTTTATCAGCTCCCACGGCTTACTTTTATGCAGAGAGTTCATCCCTTCTTGCATCGCCACCATACAACTCTCAGCATATGGGTCATCCAATGCTTCTTAAAAGGTGGACAGATCTCCCTCATCTATAATAAGGGCGAATGTAATGCTCAAATCATCCCTATATCCCACTAGTAATCTGCAATCTCTAGGTTGATTTCTCCGTATAGGTGACCACTCCACCTAATCTGTACTTCTTGTTACTGTGCAGCTTCAACCCGCGTTGCATCCTTGTCAATTTTAATGTCCATCACTGTTGATTTTCTTGATTTCCTTATGACCTTCCTTACAGAACAAAGAATCATCATTAAACCTGGCATCACGACTATTTATGATCTTCCATGTGACCGATCATACAACTTATATCCCTTCACACCATCACCATAACTGATAAATATACAGTTCTTAGCCCTTTGCTCTAGCTTATCTCTCTCAACTGACGGTACAAGAGAGTAAGTCGCAACTAAAAACTAACATCCCCAAGTAATCAACATCATGATCACTCCACACTTCTGAAATTTTACAATCAATTGGTGTAAATGGGGATCGATTCACTAAGTAGCAGGTTGTGTTAGTAGCTTCAATCCATAGCTCCTTGCCTAATCTAGTGTTCCTTAACATACTTCGAACTCTCTTAAATATAGTTTGAATCATCCATTCTTCTACACCATTTTGCTCTGGTGTAGGCCTAACTATGTTATGTCGTACGATCTATTCGTCTTTACAAAACTAGTTGAATTCATTAGAAGTGAACTCACCTCCATTATTTGTCCTCGAAACTTTCAACTTCCGCCCTAACTATTTTTCCACCACCACATTTCACACTTTGAAAGTGGCAAAAATGTTTGACTTATACTTCATAAATACACAAATACCTTTCTAGAACAGTCATATATGAATGATACAAAGAATGATGACCCTCCTCTACAAATAATGGGCGAAGGCCCCCATACATCATAATGCACATAATTTAAACAACCCTTACTAACATGTTTTCTCAAATTAAAAGATAATGTTAATTGTTTACGAAATATACAATGCTTACATATATTCAAGTCAATGCTTTTAAATGCAGGAATTAAGAAACAGTTAAAAAATAAATTCATGCAATGCTTACTCATGTGGCAAAAACATGTATGCCACAAACGTTCCAACATAGACTCCTCTATACACGTTGCAGCTCCACCCGATACTGTATTCATAATCAACCTCTAACGATTACTATTCCAATATGCCTTCATCATTATGAGTGCCACTTTTGAAACAATCAGGACATAATCAAAACCAGTGAATTTATACCCAATATCTTCAAGAGTACCTAGAGAGATCAAATTCTTTCATCGATCAGGAATGTGTTGATGTGTTCATTAAGATCTTAGCGCCCTGCCATCTTCAAATTATAGAATTGTTTCTTCAGATATAGTCAATTCGACAATGATTTCATCATGTACAAGCTATCTAACTTCTTTCAAAGTCCTGTAATGGTCTTTTGATCCAGGACATTATAAAGGTCATCATCTGCCAAACATAATTAGACCAAAGTTTTAGCTCTTTCATCTTATTTTTTTCATTCTTCATCTCTTATAGATGTTGAACGCTTTTCAACACCAAGGAATTCATGTTACAGCCCTTGATAAACTAGAATGCATCTCATCTTCACCTTCCATAATTTGAAGCTATTTTTCTCGGTGAACTTCTATGTTTCATACTTCACATTTGACCCTTAATCGTCATGATGCCAATCCAAACTTGAATCACAATGTATGGTCTAATACCACTTGTTGGGAATCCACGGAAGAAAACCCCGAATTCAGATCACACAAGATTAAGCAAACGAAATCAAGTAATCACAACGCACACAATTTTATGTGAAAAAACCCTTATAGGAAAAACAACGGCACAAAGCAACAGTAAATCACCATGAAAGCAAAATACATGAGATGAAATTACTTATAATAGCTTAGGAGTGCTTGGCTTAACCTTAATCCCGGAATCATACTCATATGTAGTGTCACACCAAAAATATAAAACAATTTCCCACAATTCCACAAAATCACATGCTTCTGTTGATGGGATTGACAGCTATCAAAGGCCATTTGATGGGATCGAAGCCACCTTCAATCATATCGATTTAGACCTAAAAATAGTCCAATGAGAAATTAGAATAAATCAAGATTTTCTTGATGATATTGAGTGGGCTATCAATGGGATTGACAGTTTCTCGATGGGATCGAGTGGTCTGTCGAAGCCATTAAAAGACTCAGTTATAGACAAATTTAAGACATCTAATAGCAACTTTGTCATCAATGAAAATGAATGAAATAAGTTACTTCTGAAAGTTGAAAAGCAATATAAAATAACTTATAAAAATAAGTTACCTTTTCTATAAAGCTACTTATTAAGTTTAATAGCCAAACTAACTTATTTAAGAAAAGTAACTTATTAACTTCATAAGTTTTTTAAAAAATAATCTACTTATTCGTTAGTATCCAAACGGCCCTTAATGACTTTGGCTTAATAAGTAGAAACCAAAATAAGTTACTTGAGGCATAACTAGCTTATCTTAAGCAACTTACGATCCAAACAGGCGTTTGGATCTTAAGTTACTTAAGTTACTTATGCCACAAATAGCTTATCTCATTTTCTACTTATTAAGAAGATAAGTATTCTCGTATACAACATACTTATCAACTTCTCCTCTCTTTCGTCTTTTCTATGCCTCTTCAGTAACTTATGAAAAGTAAAAAAGCTATTAAAAAAAAATTTAACTGAAGTGATTTAGTACTTTTAAGTAATTAAAAAGTTACTTATAACTAATCATAAACCAAACATATTTGAAATAAGTTACTTATCTACGACTATAAGTAGAAAAAGTAACTTATTTGGTGGTATCCAAAAGGTCCCTAAGTGACCCATGTATTGGGGATGGTGCCACGTATCACATGGTTTACCAATCACCATTATTACCAATTTCAAAAAAAACAAATTCACACTTGTATAAAATAACTAGATGTTGCTTGGTTCAAGGCAATCCAAACAAAACCTACATATATCCATGTTGTATAATGTACATGAATTATGAATATTTTTGTACACTTGTTAAGTACCAATGTGCTTATGTAAGCCTTACCACCCATTTTCAAATAGTCCATCTCTCCTGCATCCCACCTTTAAATAACTCACATGTGTCACATGTGGCAATATCCACCAATATGATAGATATGCCACCTGTGTCACTGTAAATTTTCAAGCATTCATACATGATATGACATTCTGCATTTTCAACCGTTTCGTATCAATCTACATGTGCCCGGTATGTCTACATTTTTTCAATGTTCCAAATCAATATAAGATGCAAAATTTGTTCATCCATTAATTTTTAGGTGTTTTATTAACAACAGATAGTGCAACACAGAGAAGGGAAAAAAATGAAGAAAATGAGTTGTAGTTAAGCAATTGCATTCTGGATAGCCTATTGGTATAGAACTTTGAAGGCAACCTTTACCTAACAAGGCCTTGGTGAAGTGGGGACAAGGATTGCCTGGAAAAGCCTTTAATTTGCATGAACTTTCTACTACAAGAAGCTAGATGGGGGCCGCTCACCATGATACTTATGAGAAATACATCCAGTCTATCCATTTTTTCGAATTATGTTAGGGCATGGGCCAAAAAATGAGGTAGATCCAAAATTCAAGTGGGCCACACAACAGGAAAAAGTAGGTAGGGAAATGCGTATAGTTAAAATCTCCCTAGGGTCCACTATGATGTTTACATGGCATCCATACCCCTGTTGGGATGAACTGACAACACAAAAATATTAGCATGATGCAAAAATTCAGTGACTCTACCAATGTTTCAACTGTGGACATTCAATCCTTACTTTTTCCTGTAATGTGCCTAATTAAGTTTTGGATTTACCTTATTTTTGAGCAAATGTCTTAACATAATCTAGCAAAATTGATGAACTGAATGAATTTCTCACAAACATCACGGTAGGCCCAACCTAACTTCCCATCCCAGGAAGTTCCCATAAAAGGTTTTTTGCAGGCAATCCTATAAGACCCGTATCCTAGTCCGTACCGTTCTGTTAGCTTCCGCAGTCCTTCCGGTCAAATTCCGGCAACCTTCGCACCGTATCCGACGATTGCGAGCGATTCTAAATCAGGTCCTGCATACCGAAGTCGGTTCGAACCGAAACTTGTATCATAGCGACCGCGCCGTCGCCGCGGTTCCAACGCCATGACTTGCGCACCGAACCGATACCCAGGCTAGGAGATGTGGACCTGCGTTCATTCCGAAGAAACGTCGCGCGTTGCGATTATCGAGGGAATCTCTACGATATGTCTCATCAATCAATGTCAAGTACAAGCCTTACCTTAAGTACAACAATCCATCCCTACTTTTTTTAAAAGTTCACTCACTTTCCACCTCATCATTCCTCTTTTTCCAAATTTCAACCACAACCATACCACTTTTACAAATTTTCAACCCAACCCATCACCCATCCATATCACTCCCATCATCTCTCTCTCTCTCATTTCTCAAATCTCCCAAGCAATTCAAGCTCCACACGTCCAACCTCCCTCTCCCCCAAACCACAAGTGTGGCCCACCCTCTCATCTCTCATCCACACCATCAATCTCCCATCAACCTCCATCAAAAGGCAAGCTAAGGAGCATTGGAGTCTAAGGGACCAAGAAGAAGGAAGATAAGGTGGGCGATTTAACGTTGTTTTCGACTTTAAGGGCCACTTATTATGGGACCCACTTGATGTATGTGTTGTATCAATGGAGGGCTCATAGTGGCGGGGTCCCTCCTCTCTATCACCGTATCTCTCTCTCTCTCTCTCTTTCTTTGTGAAGGTGTGGATCCCACCAATATGTGTTATATCTACCCCGTCCATCTACATTAGACGATGTGGCCCACCCTATTGCAAGTGATGATCCACACCATCCACTGTTTGGATGGACCCAATACTTCCTCCTTCCTATATATTATATTTTATATAATATATATATAATATATATAATATAAGATATATATTATATTTATATATATAGGTGGGCCATGTGCATGTGGGGCCCACCACAATGCATGTGTTTATCCATGCCATCCAGCGTCCCTAGACGCTGGACGGGCGTGGCCAGCATGGGGTGTGTATACTGACAGGGGCGTGTACTTTAAGCTTACAAAAAAACAAAAAAAAAAAGCCTTTTAGAGTGGGCTGTCCATGCAGGTCCCACCTTGATGTATGTATACAATCCAAGCCGTCCATCCTTCTCCTCAGATCATTTTAGGCGTTGAGCCGAAAAATAATCTCAATCCGAATTTATGGTGGGCCGTAGCATAGCAAACAAGTTCCTACCATTGAAAAACACCCTGATGTTGCTGTACATCAAAAAACCATTCAATATTGGTCTCGATAGGTTTGTATCGAGTCACAGGGACCAATGGCTGGTGTGGATCTTGCTGATGCGGGCCCCGCCTGTAAAAAACCACAGGAAATCAATATTTTCAAAAAAAAAAAAAAAACAGCAGCAGCAGCAGCAACAACTGCTGCCGCTGACAGAAGGCGCAGGCAGCGTCTGCGCTGGCTGCCTGACAGACGGACCGGCTGGGCCTCACGGCTCCAGCTGTGGGCCCCAGGTGATGCGTTTCGAACATCAACACCTTGCATTTGATGGGTCCCCTTTGTCCACAGGACGTCCCCAAAAATCAGTCGTAAACGGAACTCAGGTGGGCCATACCATCTAAAATCATGTGAAGACATGCCTAAACATATAAAATCATTTGGTGGGGCCTACCTGAAATTTGGATGCGGCTGAAACTTGGTCTGAACCGTTAGTCCAGTGGGACACACGTGGACTGGATTCGGGGACCACATTCCAGTGGGCCCCCCCTGGTCCACGTGACTTTATTAACAGTTGGATGGCAATAAACATTACCGTGGGCCCATGGTCCGCGTGACCCGTGAACAGTTTGGATGGTAAACAAACATCACAGTGGGCCCTACCCAAGGTCCACGTGACCTTATGAATAGGTTGGATTGCAAACAAATATTACAGTGGGCCCTACCCAAGGTCCACGTGGCCTTATGATCAGTTGGGTGGAAAATAAACCTTAGGTTGGGCCCTAAGTTGGGTGGGAAATAAACCTTAAGTTGGGCCCTAGGTTGGGTGGGAAATAAACCTTATGTTGGGCCCTAGGTTGGGTGGAAAATAAATATTATGGTAGGCCCCACTTGGGACCCACTTAAGTATATATTGTGATCCACACCCTCCATTAGTGTGGGCCCTACCATGATGCATATGTTTCATCCAACCGTCCAATCATTTTGGAAAATATTTTAAGGTCGTGTGATAATGCCCATCTTGGTGTGTTTGTGGGCGGTCCGTTAAGGCCCACCTTGATACATACTAGGCCCACCTTGATTTGTATAAGGCCCGTATTATGAGGCCCATTGTGATGTATGCAAGGCCCATATGACTAGGCCCATCTTGATGCATTTGTGGCTCGTCGTTGAGGCCCACCTTGATATGTGTGTGTGTGACCCATGTATGAGGCCATTTGATGTATTAGAGGCCCATGGGTTGAGGCCCAATAGGACGTACATAATGTCCCTTGTAGTGTGACTCCACCATAGCATATGTATTGACATTCATCACGGGTCACGCCTTGGGAGCAATACTGGTTTGACGTCCACATTGAATGGATAATGTTGGTTAAATGTCCGCATTATAACTCTCCCTAAGGCCCACTGATATGCCCATACTTGTGGTAAGTAGGCCGTCTAGGCCCATCTCCGTTATATACAGAGCCCATCTCTTTATACATGTTTAGTATAGATCCATGATTCATGATCATTCACATCATATGTATGCCTGATGTGAGGAGTGACCGATCATAGCATATGCCTTCGGGCGGACTGTTTATGGGCTCTCTGATAGGCGGAGTTGCCCCATATAAGTGCATGATACACGTAGGACTGTTGTATGACTGATAGTGTGACTCATGCACTTGCATTTGTGTGATTGTAGTTACTGTATGCCCTAGCGACATCAGGACCATAGCCTCCACAGACACATCGTGGATGGCAAGATTGGATACCGAAAATATTTGGTTCTAGCATACGGGCGTCATAGATGTCCCTGGGTGAAAATTCCTAAACCCGATGGTACCAGAGGATGACTCCAACGTCGAGACCGGGTGGATACACGAGCGCGCGAGGGCTGTATACCAGTAGGCCACGTCTCCCACTGTGTCGTGGTCGGTTGGAAAGGGGTGTAACCTTACCCACCTGAGTGAGGGGGTAATTTCTGGGTTGAGTTTGACCAGCTTGAGGAATTGGTCCACTATCGACGAGCCGGGCCCGATATTGGCAGGCGGATAGTGAGGTCTCTTCCATCCTCCCAGTTGTGCGTCCGGATAGGGACGACAAGCTGGCGTAGAGTGTACTTGACCCCGGTGATTATCCATACTGAAAACCACACTGATTTGATGCTCTAGTGAGGAGCTGCATTGATATGTGGATGAGGATTGACATGATTGACTTGCATTCTGCATCGCATGGCTTTGATGTGGCCGACCGCATTCATGTTTTGCATTGCATGGCCTTGGTATGGCTGATTGCATACATGTGTCCATCAGCATGATCACGCATTTCTCTGACCTTGCATCCTAAGCATGCTCATATTGCGCACACACTTACACCACCCTCTAAGCTTTCTATAAGCTTATGCACGATCGATGCGTGCAGGTGACGCCAAGTCGCAGCCGTAGCATAGCAGCAGCAGGAGTGTGCGGTCGAGCCTTTGGAGTTTTGTTATTCACATTACCTTGTATTTTTCTTTTACACGCATTGTACTCAAAAGTTTTTGATCATAGTGGATTTTGTGGTGGTGTTCTTGTGGTTACTATTTGTGAGTTATGCTTTTGGTTATGCTCATTACGAATCAAATGATATTAGAAATCCTCCTTGTGGGATTCCAGGATCAGAACCTGATAAATGGGTACCGGGAGCCGAGAATGGGGTTCTATGGAGGCTGTCGGGGCCGGATTCGGCGATCGAAAATTTTGTGAGCCCGATTTCCGAGTTCGGGGCATGACAAATCCACTCCGGGAAGTGAGAGTGCTCAATAGATTAGAACTTTATAATTTGGTGAATCTTAATTCCCTATTCCAACCAGACAAACCATGGCCTCATCTGCTATTGCATAGAGAGTAGAAAAAGGAAGATCAGGCGTACCAAATCAGCCATTAATTGATGCATATGGTCCTTGGTTAGATGGCGAAACCTAGTTAACAAAAACTAAGAAAAATTTAGATGGGTCAAATCCATGAAATCTGGTGGGTTGGATGATCCTAGCCACTAATAAGTGACATCTGTTTGTTCAGCCATTAATGATTGATGTATGCCGTCCTTGGGTGGATGGCAAAACTTAGTAAACAAAAACTAAGAAAAAATCTAAATAGGTCAAATCCATGAAATCTGATGGGTTGGATGATCTTGGCCACTTATTAATGGATATATATTTGTTAGTTCAATTTAGACCGATAGCTACTTATCATTTTATATTATCCATCAATCGGACATTTATTATGATCTTTTATAAGGACATTTTAGTCTTAACACATTCATGATGGGCCCTACTATTTGAAGAGTTTAGTGCCTGCATATGGATGGTCACACTACAAGAAATGGGATTTTTATCGGCGCTTAGAAGCTCTGGTAAAATCCCCAAAAGCGCCGGCATTCCTTTACCGGCCTAGACAAGTGCCGGTGAAGGCGTGTGTCGGTAAAGCTTCTGCCAACACTTATATATCTTTATCGGCGCTTGTCTGAGCGCCGCTAATTATGTGTTCTTTTTGGGCACTTGTTCTGGCTCACCGGCGCATTGGTGGCTGCTGCATTTTTGAAACAAGTGCCGGGAAAATTCATAAAAGCATCGCGAAATAACTAGCCAAGCGCCGCTAAAAGGATGATTTTGAACACTTTTAATCATGGATAAGCGCCGATAAAAGCTATACAAGCGTCGGCAAACATCTTTGTATAGATTCGAGACGCCCCAGTAGGCCAGTAATTTTTTTATTATATATGATTCAATTGAAACCTATATTTTTTTAATATTTGAAATATAAAAAATGATGCAATACAATTAAAGCTGAATATTAAACAAAGTTTATATTACTACACAATAAAAAAATATATATAATATTTATTACAATAAATTGAAAATGGTCTTGAATTAAAAATAAAAATAACAAATAACAAATCCTCTATATGGTTTACTCCTAGCACGAGTGGTGTCAAAAGGCTTAAGTGCTTGTAGGCCTAAATTTAGGCACAATTGATTAAAATCCTGCACACAAGGAAAAAAAGAGAGTCAAAAAGTAGCATTCAAATAGGCCTAATAGGACCCTACCCATTGACAACCCTACCTACAACCGCACAACCCCTATTGGTTGTCCAGTTATATATAGAAAAGGAAGAAATTATTCCTCATTTGATCTACTTCTTGACATTATCATAATTACTTGTAGGGTACACTGAATCAAGCAATAGATATGGAGAGCAAGGACAAAAAGGATCTGAGTTCTAATAATATCAATGAATTCCAATTCATTTCAAGCAATAGAAAATGGTGTTTTTATCAGTGCTCAGTAAGCATAAAACCAACAGTGTGATCATAATATTCACTTGCAGAAATACCAATGATCATACTATTTTTCTGTCTAACTTGGACATCTTCATCTAAAGAAAATCAAAGCTACATTATCTTAGTGAGTGCATTGTTGATATTACCATTGTGTATGTCTTCCCATAGCCTGTTTGCCCATGTGCAAAAGATGCAGGCATTGTAACCATCGAGAACAGATCTGATCAATGGTTGTGTGTCAGCGAACACTTGCTCTGCACAGAAACAATAAGTATGAGTGACTGAAGAAAATGTCTACCCAAAGCCTACCATGCATCCCTGATGTTTTTAAAGAAATTAACCCAACAACACTAGTTTTAGGTACCATTTAGTGATATTTTCATAATAATATGTCCTACTTATCAACAACAAAACCAAATCACTATTGGAATGATTGTATTCATGTATTACAATAAATGCTGCTTAAAAAGAGCTGTCAACCCATGTTCCCAAATGTTTATAAGTGTATGTTTGATGGAGATTGAAGAGTAGTGGATATTTCTGTAGGTAATGACAAGAATATCTGCTTCTGGAATAACTGCTTGATTCTTGTTTCTTACAAGAATATTATGAAGGTTGTAACCTCACAAAATTCCAAGTCTCACATATCAACATTAGTATTTAGGCAAAAACCAAAATGCTTTCATGACAGTTATTGAGTCTATTCTGACAGAAAAGTATTTTCACCATTTCTAAAATGCAGGATATTTTCCTTGGTATGTTGAAGGAAAGTCAGTTCAGAAAAATTCCCATTTATCATGGAGAAATCATATATATCCCCTTATTTCATAAAAGAAACCTTCTCTGAGAAAGAGAACATACGTTGTGTGACATTTGTTCCGAACAATTTGTTAAAAGAAAATACTCTCCTTGCATCTTTACCATGCTTAAGAGGATTTACAATCATGATACTCCCATTTTCTCCAATATAATCTACAGTAGTCTGGTCATCCTTCAAGCATACTTTTTCCTTGATCAAGCTGCTGGTTCTACAAAGGCCAGCATCCTTCAAAGACAAATAAAGTGAAGTTAACAATATATATATATATATATAAGACAAACAGTCAAAGAAGTTTCAGCAATATTTGTGGCAACAATAAACCACCTACAATTTGAAGGAGCTGGACTAAATACACGTACCTGTTAGGCAGGACAAAACATGAGGCATCAATCATAAAAAATCCACCAACCAGAATATTGTCTTTGAAGGAGCAAATAATATGATGAATAAGTTATTAGAACTCAAAAACTGTCAAAAAACACAAAGCTACTCAGTAACTAGACTAGGCCATATTGACTTTGGTCTGGTTGAACATGGATGAAATCGAAAAATATGATGAAAAATTCACAGAATGCAAAGAAACTGAAAAGCTTATCCAAATTGATGTGATAAGGTATGCTAATGATAATGCCATATAATCTTATTACAGCTGTGACGATAATGGAAGGTTTTTAGCAGTGACATCATGAAGAACCTGCAAAGAGCAAAGTAGTTGGGCCCCACCTTCACTTCGAAGATAAATGCTGATGGCTACTCGTGTTTGGATTTCTATTCGCACGCACAAGTTTTAGATTATTACTTTGACACATCTACATCAGGCCCATGTGATCCGACCAGAACGAAGGATATGCTTGCAATCCGGGAGCCGATCAAGTGTTTACATGAGAACATAAATAATCAAATCTTAGCCTTGTCATGATAGGATTAGGTGCACTAACTGACCTTAAAATGTGAAGGGAAACAACACATCAGCTTAACTCGCAGACACAGTCCAATAACTGTTGCCATGCTATAATGCTGGATGGTTGGAATGAAGGTAATCTTAACAGTTCAAGTAAGGAATTAGTACCGCAGTTTTGAAAAATACAATAATCATTGCTGAAAACTATTAATAAATCCATATTAAGTAAATATAAAACATGGTGTAAAAACAATTCAATGACAAATAGAATTGCAAGGCAGCCCATATCCAATTTTTTGGTGGCACATATTAGAAAACAATATTACTATCAGCAATGTGACAAATATCATTCAGATTTTGAAATATTGCAAGAAATACATTTGTGGCCTGAATTTATTTGCAAGCATGGGAGTTAGATTAGAGCCAATAAACCTTTTAAAAAGAGGATCCAAAGGTTTATGCTGACTCAAATTGATTTTGGCCATGAGATGGTTGAGGAATTAGTTACCTGCATATTGCCAAGGAGAATTGAAAATAAAACCAAGCCACAAATGGAAATGAGAATTAGTGCTAACATGTAAAGTAGAATTGTAAGGCAACGGTAAACTTACAACTTCCCAAAGAATCTAAATTTGAGACCCCGCCCCATCTAAAGATGGCCCAGTGATTTGAGTTTGGATCAATATATGTATGCCACATGTAAAGTGAAAGAATCAATGGGTATACAAAGGTCTTTGGTGTGGCGGGTCAAGTCATTCGAGCGCAACCTATTTACAGTTCAGTGGGTCAGGTCAGGTTGGGATTGTGCTTGGTGAATTTTAAGTTTGGTCGGGCCACATGGTCATGGGTCATGAGTTAGGATTGGGCTAAAATTCTTGGCCCTTTTAGTAAATGGGTTGGGCATGGGCTGATGCTGAATAGGGCCAAACCCGACCCACTGTCACTCCTCTAAGGAGGGTGGCAAATGGACCATGCTTGAGCAGTGGCCACCACCAAATCCAGGCATATTTAGGATTATTACAAGTTCACGGAATGGATTGAGTTTAAGACCTAACCAGTAAATAGCCCACACCCTGACCTGAATTTTACCCATGGTTAAAAGATAAACTTATGCTAAAAAAACACAAAATTATTGATATGCATGTTTCTGGACTCCCAAAAAATCCAAACTCGGCCAAAATTTGCAATGTAAATAACTGCACAGCACCATCCTTCCCAACAGGATAATTCTCCAAAATCTAATTATGCTGCAACTGGCATGGGAAAAATAAAAATTACCACGAAGTACTGAATTTGAAACAAAGAAGATGAACTTTTTATAGGTTCAAGGAATGGATTGAGTTTAAGACCTAACTAGTAAATAGCCCACACCCTGACCTGAATTTTACCTATGGTTAAAAGATAAACCTATGCTCAAAAAACATAAAATTACTAATGTGCATGTTTCTCGACTCCCAACAAATCCAAACTCAGCCAAAATTTGCAATGCAAACAATTGCACAACACCATCCCTCCTAACAGGATAATTCCCCAAAATACAATTATGTTGCAACTGGCATGGGAAAAACAAAAATTACCATGAAGTACTGAATTTGAAACAAAGAAGATGAACTTACCACTGAAATCAAAGGGAATGTAATATAATGCTTCAATCAACTGGTCACTACCTTAAACTCACCTGCACATAAGATAACTGTAGAAACATTGGGTCTGCAAAATATTCTTTTTGGCAAACAAATAGATTTAAGAGAGTGATAAAAATTATTACCGTTGCCAAGGTCAGGTGACTTAGTACAAATGACAACTTGTTTGCTTTCAAATAGACTGAAACTAGATGGTGCTGAAAGCTTGATGATCCCTGCAAGTTCCTGAAGCAAATGTAGTTTCCATCGTTAAGAAATAGATGCAACATTTTTTACAGAAAAAAAAAATTGCAATGTCCATTAAAATATAAGAATGTAGTAATAAACTATAAATTTGACGTGAGAGGCATTACTTGAATACATACATTGTTAAAACATCCACACATTTGTAGAATAATATGATTTTCAATGACTATGCTCCACTATATATTATTCAAAACTGTAAAGTGATTCAAGCCGAAAGGATTTAACCAAAGATGGCATAAAATAGTATTTGTGAAGCAACCCAAAATAGAACCGGAACCCATTTATAGTGAATGTTGGAAAACCTCTAAAGAACAAATGGGAAAAAATGTTTAGAAGTACCTTCATAGCATCAGCAACAGTTGTTGCCATGTTGTATGTAATTTCTTTAAACATCTCATCCAAGAAAAACACTATGGTCGTAAGCTTTCTACCAGTCAACAGAGCTTCAATCTCCTCATGTGCATGAATTGTTTGCCTAGGTCCAACCTTCACAGGAGGTTTAGAGCATCCCATGTATTCAATGCAAGCGTTTGGATTTCAGGATCAACATTCACCCCATGGGCTACACAATGAACATGATCAAATAAGTATCCCCAATATCCTTACTACGAAGCATGGAAGACGCACATAAATACATTAATTCCTATGCCTTTATCAACCATTGCCTGTAGAAATAAACAAACCAACAATAGAAATTGAAACAAAGAAACCTATGATGAAGAAAGAGCATACAAATATGCACAAAATGTTCATCAAGTAGTTTCGGGCGCTTCTTGGTTTGCTTATAAACATTTCTAGCATGCCTAATCCTCTCTTCTAACTCAAAGGAGCCACTCTATCCAATGAATCGATTCCCATATACGTCAAGATAATCTGGAATAATTTGATTGAATGACTTAACAAATCATTGTTTATCTTAAATAAAGAAGTTGGGATAAGATCATATCAAAATTTTAGCATATATTTCGCATAAGCTATGCACCGAATACAACAATAGTCATGAACATGACTATAAAGACCTTTAAGAACAAAACCCTTTTTTTTCCCCTTGGAAATTCAAAAATCTAAAAGCCCTATGGCAATGTAAACCACCTTTATCCAGGTATTCTCAAATCAATGACTGCAGTGAAATTAAATGGAGCAAGCACCCTTTGGAAACACCACATGTCCTCCAAAGTAAACTTCTCTCGAACTTGAGGGCTGACAGATCATTTAGAAAACTCCACGTCTTCCAGCAGATTGGATCTGCTTTTACATGGATCTCAAAAATCCCTCTACTTAGAGAAGAGCAAGGTGATAGAAATAACCAAAACCTAAGCACTTAGTTTAATGATGCACAAATGGTAAAAGAACTGGTAAAGAAACAAATATGCCTGGAAACAATTCAAGAACACAGCACTCATAAACATGGGTGTAAAATTTACGACTGAATTTTTGTATTAGCACCAGTGTTTTAAATAGCGAATGAATAGCCTATAGCATAGCAATCACACCAATGTCAACTTACCATTTTAGAAAACACATGATATCTGCTTGTGAGAAAATATCCTATCTTTTCCAAAAAATATCAAGGGTACTTTGTTATTTTCATTATCAGATTATGAAATTCTTTTTCCTTATTTATTTTATTGTAATTTTGTGAAACATCAGTGGTACTTTTTCTTGTTTTTTTTCTTTCTGAAAAGCACATGATATTTGAAGTAATCATAATTGCTTCATCTGTTCATGTATTCACCTTCTGGAAATGTCAGACCACTTCAATGGAGTCTACTATATGTGATGCTTTCCCAAAGAAAGATTGAACACCAGTGGCAATCACAACAGCTTCAACCTCTCCATGCTTTATATGTCGAACCAGAAAATACTTCATCTCCTATCCTGTTTGTGACCAGAAGAGATTCTCTCATAAAAGCAAGTGGAATTCACAGAGTGGTCAGTGTTCAATCCCCACTCTGTGGTCCACGTGAGTGATGGATCTGCCTCATTTTTCGTTCTTATCCAAAAATGATTTGAAAAAATGGTTAGACGGCATGGATGAGACCCATACATCACAGTGGGCCACTCAAACCCCCTGCCTGACTCAGTCCGACCAGGCAGGGGAAGGTGGCAATCTGCTTCAACCCAACCTAAGAAATCCCTCCCCACTAAAACCTACATAAACCCCCACCAATCCAGCCTATCCAGTCAGGAAATTCAATCTCTCGAAATTAAAATTTTCTTCACCCAATCCAGCCTATCCAGTCAAGGAAGGTGGCAATCTGTTGTGAAAACTCGCATTCCATGTTGTACCTCCCATCATAAGGAAAAAACCCTAGAAGTCGAACATATGATGTTGATAAGAATGATGATAACTATAGATCATGTACCTTCCCTTCTGTGCAAAACAGAGCATAGAAACACCAAAACCCTAGAAATCCAAGGAAGCAAATGATCAAGTGAATCTCCTATCCAGACAAGTAAACAAAACCATTAAAGATTCAAAGAGAGAGAGAGAAAAAAAACCATTGAGACCTTATTCGCTCGCCCTCTCTTAAAACCTAGAGCAATCTCAAAACTTGGGAGATTCGTGACAGGAATGAGATGCAGAGAGAGGGATGGAAGGGAATCAGGGGAGTAGAGGAGAATCGGGGGCGTAGGGGGCGGGAGAAAGAAAGAGGGAAGGGAATCAGGGGCGTAGGGAGTGGGACAGAGAGAGAGAGAGAGAGACGGGGTGGGGAGAGTGAGAGAAATAAGTACGGTTTATATATATATAGTAAGATATCCATCGGTTTTACCTCGTACACAGCGCCGATGAAAGAAGAACGCAAATGCCGATCTTACCTTTTTTTGTAGTGTCAAATTTTGCAGGAGCATCAAAATTTTCTCCCAAGTAAAATAGCAAGATTTCCTTTTCAGGTTTTTGGACTAGCGCCACTTAAGTTATCAACTATGGCTCAAGCCCTGGTTTTCATATCCACAGATTCTTATCTCTACTTATTATCAATGCTAAGTAATCTTTGTTGTTATGAATACTACGTTTGGATGCATAAGTGAATTGAATTGCAAACAATCTATTTAATTAACCAGAAATGACAAATGTTGAGGTCAAAATCTGGTCGGCACTTCCCTCAGTCTCCCGAACCGTAGATCACTGCAACGGCTTGATCCTATATAATGAGAACAGGCAAAGGTGACCCTGGCTAAGCCGGGGGACCCTTCGATGCCTAAGTCAGGTTAAGGGAATCTGGGTCTAAGTGGAGAGTAATGGAGGATGTCAGATCTTGCGTACCTGTAGTGGTGGGGTCTCAATGTATTTATACCTGACTATTGGACAATCCGGGCCCGCTATTGTCTGCACGATTTACCCAATCAACGGGATACTGAGATCGTGGGGATATCATACGCAATCCGTGGATCGTGTAGCACATCGTGCGGATAATGCGTATCTGGGAGCGAAGTATTCGACCACGTTCACTTATGGTAGTTTCCAAATTTAGCAGACGGAGTACCTGCCTCAACATATTGCCTCGGCTCAGCTCGTCTTGACAAGATGTTACTCAGCCTTGGTCATTTAGCTTGCTGAAGAAAACTTTCTTGGTCCGAGTCAAATTCTGAACTGAGTTAGTGGACCCAGCCTCTTACTTATCAAGCACTTTGGAATCTTTCTATGGGAACCTTCTACTTGAAGTCCGAGGCAAGATGTCGGATTTATCTTATCGGGTCGGACTTCTTACAATCGACATCAGTGATCGGATCGTTCGTCTTCCGTCAGATGTTAGTAAAACAGCTTATCACTTTCGATCGGAGTGTTGAAGTCACTCCGATCTGTAGCCTCAAAGTAAGAGCACCTTTAAGGTGTACGACCTCTTCAGGGACGCTCACACCGGGTCAAACAAGCATCACCTACGTTGTTCACGCACTTGGTTGAATTAGTTTGGTGCTTACCCTTGGATTTATTAGAGGATCGGATCTTCCCATAACAGAAGCCCCCTACTCTTTGAGTTCAAATGTGGACTTGGAGAGTAATTACATAGAATATCGCCCGCCCAAACTGATGTAATCATGATCTTCGAATTCAAAACGTCATATTCTCGGGATTCCGTGCCTGTGGCTTGCTTTTTAGCGGACGCATGGCGACGGTTGCGATTTCGAACAGTTGCACAACTTATGACAAGTCACCACATAAGCCCAAGGAAGAATCACTATGATAGCTTCACCTGCTCGGGCACCACTTCGTGTATCGGAGCAAGCTGCTCAATGTTGGAACCGTGCTACTTGGCAGGGGCTCGGCCAACGACAGACAGCCACGTGTGCTCGGGAATCAGCTCATGACGATTCGTCTGCGGCCATCACTCCTCGCCATTAATGATGAGATTTTGTATGGCTTATATAAGCTCCTTTCGGATTCGCCCTTCATACTTGGATCCAAAATTCAGACACGTACCGAAGGAGGCAATTTTCAGTGAAGGCGATTTCAATCGACTTGAAGTTTTTTGTAGGTGATTTCGACCGACCAAGCTTTTCCGGCAAAGGCGATTTACAGTGGTCGTATGGTGAGTTTCTTCCCTTGCTCCTTTTACTTCTCTCCCTAATGTCATCTGAACTTGAAACCGTCCGGGAATATGATGATGACTCCGAACCAGGGAGCTCAGATGACGGAAGAGGGGCCTTTGAAGGTCCCCTGGAAGTTGTACCCTTACACCCTCCGCCTCGGAGACAGAAAGGGGCAGGGGCTCAGACTCAACGGGCCGGCAAGAGGAAAGCTGCCTGGGCCTCCCAGGCCACTGCTATCGAGGCTACTGAAATGCCCACGAGTGGGCGAACCTCGGAGGCAGTCCTTGGAGGCTCCGTTCTATCGAGGTCTTAAATGGCTTGGATCCGTTCGGAGTTCCAAATCCCGAACTCTGTTCGGATAAGGGCCCCGAAGCCCACGGATACCGCTGGCGCCCCTGTTAAGGGGAAAGTGCAATCTTCCTCTGTGCGCTGCAATGCGGGCTTCGGTTCCCCCTACATCCTTTTGTCCAAGCCATAACAGCTTACCTCAGACTTGCCCTGGAGCAATTTACCCCCAACGCTTAGAGGGTGTTGATCTCTTCCTTCATCATTTGGCGCCAAGTCGGGAATCCGGAGCTGACCCGGAGGAGCTGATGAGCCTGTACCTGGTTAAGCACGACAGCCAAGAACCATAATACTACTTCGCAACCTGAGGCAGCAAAGGGTCGGGGCTGGTGATGAACCTTCTGTCTTCCAACAATGATTGGAAGAATAAGTGGTTCTGGGCTGCGGGCGAGTGCGAGGCGCCAGCGGCGACGCTTGGGACTCTGTTGACTCAGGTACCCACCCAATTCACGAAACCAGGTCAGCCTTTGATTCTTTTTCCTTCCGTTTTTTTAAATCTCCTTCTGCTTCAGTCAGAATAGAGCCTTCTTTATCCTTGTAGATTTCCCGAGGGGCACGTCACTCCTTAACTCGGCCTAGAAGAACCGCATTGTCAAGGCTAGGGTGCGATCGGGGGAGCTTCGCTCTTGGACGAACTTAATTACCGTGGCCAATCTTCATTGGTCCGGGCTTTGCAAGTCTCAGCCTCTCCCCATATCCTTTAATGAGTTGTCATCTTATTACATTTGGTGAGGTTAACTTCATTCACTTGGTTGTTGATCCTTTATTCCTCACGCAGGCATGGTCGAGGCATCTGGTTCTCGGAGGAGAAAAGCCGCCCTAATGGTAGAGGAGATGTTGAGGACCGAGATGAGGACATAGACTACTATTCAGAGGAGGCAGGCCGCCCCTCGCGAGTAGGGTTCTTTTGCTACAGTTTCGATTGTCGTGGCTCCTGCTGTTGTGTTTGCCGATACGCAGGTTCCAGCAACCATTGTTCCCTCCTCAATAGAAACCATTACTCCTTCCCTTCCTCCCACCGTCGTTCCTCCTACCACGGAGGCCCTACCTGCAGCCCCCGAGCCCTACATTGTCGTGCCCTCTTCCTCCGAACGGGAGGAGGCCATCAGGATGGCTGACGATATGCTCTCCCCCCGACGCTGGAAATGAGTTCGGGGCCGAGGCTCAAACCTCAGCAGGCAGTCGGACTGGGGCTGAGGAAGCAGTGGGCTTGGCCCAGGAGGTGACAAGAAGCGGGAGGTTTCAACCGGGCTACCACTTGTCTTGTTTGACACCTTGGGCCGCCAAACACACCCCCGAAGAAGAGATAACCAAACTCCTCACCAAGTCAGATAGTTCCTTCCTGAATGACATGGATTTCGTTTTCTATACGGTATTAATTATTGATTTTCTGCTCCTTTTTATCTCTGTTTCATCCACATGCTCATTTTTATATTCCCGTTTAGACTGTCATGAAGCTCCTTTCGGTTCAGGAGAGAATACGGGAGCTCGAGAAGAGGGATGCCGAAGTGGAGGCTCTCCGAAATGAGGTGGGGATTCACAAGGATGAGGTTACCCTATTTCAGCTTGAGCTGGGCCAGCTGCATCGGCAGCTTGAAGATGGGAAGACTAGAGAGCTCCAGCTGCAGAAGGTTACAAGTGGCCTCGAGGTCCGATGTGGGGTGGTGGAGGCCGAGTTGACACGGGGTAGGGCTCATGTGGATTCTTTGGCCAAGGAGATTACCCAACTGGGAGAAGTCCGGGAACAGACTAAGGCCGAAGCGACAGAAGAGCAGAGCTGAGCTGTCTCCCAAGTGGTGGAGGCTTAACGAGCCGAAGACGCGGCTTCCCTGGCAGGAGTAGTAGCGGCCGCGATTGATGCCTTCAAGGCTTCAAAGGAAAGAGATGTTGAAGCCAACAAGTTTTACAATTGTGGCTATAACGCTTGTATTGAAGCGGTCCAGGATTTGTACCCGGACCTTAACCTTGAGCCCTTATTGCTAAACGTTGGAGAAGAGCCTGTCGAAGGCGCTCGCCTGGACCAAGCCCCCGATTCCCAAGCACCCCCGACTGCATAATTCTTAGTAGCTCCTTCTCTTTTTTTTGAACGGATGACATTATTATTTTTTGAATAGATGGTATATATTTTTTATTTTTTTCCCTTTGGAAAGGGCTCTCAGATGATGATCTGTTAATTTTTGGAGGTTTAATGCTAACCGTTGATTGTCGAACTAAATCTTTGTCCTGTCGGTTTATCTTCAGGCATGGCTGAGCTGAACCGGTCCTTGGACGGGTCGGCTCTCTCCAACACCTTTTTGGTAGACCTTTTTTAAGCCTTCCTGGCTTGATTATTATTGAGTCTGAACCCCTGAGGGTTCAGCTCTTCCCATGATTGGCGAGAAACTTCTGCTCTGAGCGTTAGTCGGATGATGAGCCGATTACCCCATAGGGGAGTCGGCTCATCTTTTGGCTTTTTTCGTCTTAGAGTGGTGCTATGTCGAGTTTTCGTGGGATTACGTTCTGACCCCTTCTTTAAGGGATCAGTCCATTCAGTTCGCCTTTGATTATGAGAGGCGACTTTTACTTGGTAGATAATTTCGTTTGTGTAGAAGATGAATCATGAACTTTATTAAAAGCCTTAAAGGCTGGTCGCTCAGAAGTGCACACTTATTAGGGGCCTTAGAGGCCAGTACATTAAGGATAGTAGATCTTCAGATGCTCGGTGTTCCAAGGATGGGGCAGCTGACGGCCCTCAAGATCTTCCAAGTAGTAGGAGCCTGGCTTTGTTGATCGGGCCACTTGATATGGACCTTCCCAGTTCGGCCCGAGTGCTCCAGCCCCTGGCCCGGCTGTGTTTTGGAAGACCCGGCGAATGACTAAGTCCCCAGGGTGGAACCGCCTGACCTTGACTTTAGAATTGTAAAAGCGCGTGAATTTCCTCAAGAAGATCCAGGTTAGCTGTGACCTGTTTGGAGTTCTGGTCCTCTTGGTAATTTCTTACCCAAGCAGTAGGGAGACCGATTTCCACCAGCACAGTTGCTTCCAAGCCGTATGAGAGTGAGAATGGGGTTTCCCCAGTAGAAGACTGAGTTGTGGTCCTGTAGGCCTAAAGGACGAATGGGAGCTCCTCGGCCCAATTACCTTTTGCTTTTTCCAATTTTGTCTTGAGATGGTGTTTGATAACCTTATTAACGTCTTCCACCTGTCTGTTAGACTGTAGGTGCCGAGGCGAAGAATATGCATTTGTGATGCCGAGGCTTGGCACATGCTTCGGAACTTATCGTTATCGAACTGTTGACCATTGTCAGATACGATGGTGCGAGGATTTTCGAATCGGCAGATAATGTTTTTCCAGACAAAGTCAATCACTTTCTATTCGGTGATTTTCGTGATAGGCTCGGCCTCAGCCCATTTGGTGAAGTAGTCGACTGCGGTGATGGCGAACTTGACCTGTCCTTTCCCGGAAGGCAGGGGGTCGATGATGTCGATCCCCCACTGGGCGAATGGCCACGGTCCACTCATGGAGGCCATTTCTTCCGTTGTTTGCCTCCACATAGCCGCATGATGTTAGCATTTATCGCATTTTTGAACGTAGTCCATCGAGTCCTGCTTGAGGGTCGGCCAGAAGTATCCTTAGCGAAGTATCTTCTAGGCTAAGGCTCGGCTACTGGAATGGTTTCTGCAGATTCCTTCGTAAATCTCCCGGATCACGTAATCGGCTTCGTCAGGTCAGAGGCATTTGAGGTAAGGCTGAGAATACCCTTTCTTATATAGCATGCCATCCAGGATGACGTATCGAGACGCTCTGACTTTCAGTCATCTCGCTTCCAATTTATCAAGGGGGGTTTCACCAGACGTGAGGTGGTTGAAGATCGGGTCCATCCAACTCGGAGTAGTGTGTTTCGCAGATTCCTTCGTGAATCTCCTGAATCACGTAATCGGCTTCATCAGGTCGGAGGCATTTGAGGTAAGGCTGAGAATACCCTTTCTTATACAACATGCCATCTAGGATGACGTATCGAGTCGCTCTGACTCTCAGTCGTCTCACTTCCAATTTATCAGGGGGGTTTCACCGAACGTGAGGTAGTTGAAGATCGGGTCCATCCAGCTTGGAGTAGTGTGTATTGGATTGACTTTCTCTGCCTGGCCAATGCTCGGATGTTTTATGAATTCAATAGGGATGAATCATGAGATCTTTCCCTCCGCAGCCGAGGTGAGCCTCGCAAGGGCGTCGGCCCATGAGTTCTCTGCCCTTGGGATTTTCCAGATAGTGCAACTCCAGAATTTTTTGATCAACTTCCTCACCTCGTAGAGATAAGCGATCATCCTTGTCTCTTTGGCTTCGTACTCGGTGGAAATGTGGTTTACCACCAGCTGCGAATTGCATCGGACCTGAAAAGACTGAACGCCCAAGCTTGCCGCTAATCTGAGTCCGGCCAGTAAGGCTTCATACTCTGCCTAATTATTAGAGGCTTTGAACCCGAGTCTGATCGCATAATGGATAATCATAGAATCGGGAGTGGACAAGACGATTCCAGCTCCAACTCCTTTAGCATTGGACGATCCATCAACATGGAGGACCCATCCCGGGTCCAACACTGCCTTTCGGTCACCCAGGAGGACAGGCAGGGTCATCTCGACTTCGGTGCCGATCTCTTCTGCATTGAGAGTGGTGAATTTGGCAATAAAGTCCACCACAGCTTGGCCCTTAATTGCTGTCCTTGCATATCGGATGTCAAGCTCTCCGAGCTCAATGGCCCACTTGCATATCCGTCCTGAAGCCTCGAGTCTCTGGAGAACTTGTCTCAGAGGAGAGTCGGTCAATACAACGATGGAATGAGCTTGGAAGTACGAACGCAACCTCCGGGTTGAAACAACAAGACTGAGCGCTAACTTCTCTAGGAGCGGATATCTTATTTCCGTGGGTACCATCACCTTGCTCATGTAATATACGGGGTATTGCTTGCTCTCAACTTCTCTGATCAGGGTCGAGCTGACAACCGCGGCCAAGACTACGAGGTACAAGAACAGGGTTTCACCTTCTTCAGGCTTGAATAGGAGGGGGGAGAGCCCAGGTACTGTTTTAGTTGTTGGAAGGCTTGCTCGCACTCTGACGTCCACTCTGCCTTCTTACGACCCTTCAATTGTTGAAAGAATGGGAGACATTTATCTGTCGCTCTGGATATAAAGCGTCCGAGTGCGGCGACTCTTCCCATGAGGCATTGTATTTCCTTGATGGTCCAAGGTGAACTCATGTCAAGGAGCGCCTTGATCTTGTCAGGGTTTGCCTCGATGCCCAGCTAACTGACCTGAAACCCAAAGAACTTTCCCGACTCAACCCCGAAAATGCACTTTGTGGGGTTCAACTTCATCTGGTACTCTCGGAGGACACCGAATGTCTCCCCGAGATCTGTCAAGTGATCGAACGCCTTAATACTTTTCACCAGCATGTCATCGACGTATACTTCCATGGTGTGTCTGATCTGTCTAGCAAATATTTGATTTACCAACCTCTGATACGTTGCCCAGCATTCTTCAGGCCAAATGGCATAACCCGGTAACAGTAGAGTCCCTTATCCGTGACGAAGATAGTCTTCTGCCTGTCTGGGGGGTGCATCGCAATTTGGTTGTACCCGGAATAGGCATCCAGGAAGGAGAGCAACTCATGACCGGCTGTACTGTCCACCAGTTGATCAATCCGAGGTAATGGGAAGCTATCCTTGGGACGTGCCTTGTTCAGGTCTGAGTAGTCTACACGGACCCGCCACTTCCCTTGGATTTTCTAATAAGCACTACATTTGCAATCCAGTCGGGGTAATACACTTCCTCTATGAAACCGGCATCGAGTAGGATGGAGACCTCCTCAGCAATGGGTTCATAGCGCTTGGCGTCGAATGGTTTTCTCTTTTGCTTTATCGGTTTGTGATCCGGCTCCACATTCAGCCTATGGACCAAAACCTCAATGGAGATCCCTGGCATATCTGCATGCGACCATGCGAAGACATCCCTGTGTTATCTTTAAAAAGTCAGCATTTCAGTCCGTTACCTAGGACTTAGTGACGTTCCGAGCTGAATGGTTTTACTTGGATCTGCTTCGTCAAGGGGCACCTTCTCCAGGTCTTCTACTGATGAGTCCCCGGTGGGTCCTCGGGGATCCAAGACATTAACTGCAAGCGCTTGCTTGACAGATCCTTTTCTGACTGCTATAGCATAACATCTCTGAGCCTTGCGTTGGTCGCCTCAGAGGTAGCCTATTCCTCCCTCAGCTGGGAATTTCATCATCAAGTGATACGTTAAGACGATGGCTCTCATTGCATTGAGGGAGGGTCTGCCTAGGATAACGTTGTGTACCGATGGTACGTTGACAATAAGAAAGTCCACCATAAGAGTGACTTAGTGTTGCCCTTCTCCTGCAGTTACCGAGAGGAAAATGGCTCCTTCAGAGATCACTTTCTCTCCGGCAAAGCCATGCAAGGGGGTCTTCACGGGTCGGAGGCGTGACCAGGGAACCCCCATTCTTTCGAAAGCTTCAGAATAGATCACATCGGTCGAGCTTCCTGTGTCGACTAGGATGCGGTATACCTTATGATTTGCTATAGTCATCGTGACCACCAGGGCATCGTCGTGCGGATGCTGGATTCCGCTCGCATCATCTTCTGTAAAGGTTAAACTGCACGGATTGATCCGGAGTTCCTTGTCAGTTTGCTCGGTCAAATGAACATAGTGTTCGGGATCGGACTTCCAAGAGTAGGTTTTTCGGGCTCTGTTTGAATCCCCTCCATTGGCTGAGCCCCCAAAAATGGTGCGGATTTCAGCGGGTTCTTCCGTGGGGTTATTCGGTCGTTCTTGGTCCCGTTCTTCCTTCCGAGAGGATCTCTCTTTTTTAGTATATCGACCCAAATGTCCTTTGCAAATAAGGGACTCAATTTCATCCTTGAGATCCATACAATCGTCTGTATTGTGGTCGTGGTCCCGGTGAAAGCGACAGAACTTCCTCTTGTCTCGATGCTCCGGGTCGGCCTTCATGCAGACAGGCCAATTTAGAAGTTTCTCTCCTCGGATATCTAACAGGATTTGCTCGGCAGATGTATTGAGGGGGGTGTGGGAACGAAATTTCCCTTCCGATCTCTGGCTCGGTCGGCGATCATGAGGGGCGCGGTCATCTACCCCTTTGTCGGTCAGCTGAGATTCTTCATTCCTAGGCCTCTTCCCTTTGCCAGCTATGTCAGTTATTTGCACACTCTTGTGGGCATTAGTAAACTCCTCAGCATTAGTGTATTTTTGAGCTCTTGCCACGAAGTCTACTAACGTCTTCGGCGGGTTCTTCCCAATAGAGAAAGTGAACCTTCCTTCTTTCAGACCACTGAACACCACCGCAAGCACCATTTTGTCATCGTAGTCTTCCACCTGCAACGCTTCCTCGTTGGATTGAGCAATGTAATCCTTCAAAGACTCTTTTGGCCCTTGCTTGATGATGAGCAGGTGAGTGTTGGGTTTTCGACTTCTCTTACCACTAATGAATTAGGTAAGGAATAGTCGACTTAACTCTGCGAAGGAACTAATGGAATTGGGTTTGAGCTGACGGTACCAACTCCGAGCAGATCCTGTAAGGGTGATAGAAAATCCCCTACATATCATCGCATCCGTTATTGTCTGGATTTGCATCCACGAACGGTAAGCTTCTAGATGCTCAGATGGGTCACCGACCCAGAATATTGGATGATAGGAGGTATCCAAAACCTTTGCGGCATCACTTCATCCATGATGGTGGAGGTGAAGGGAGGTTTGGTCTCTTCCATCATTGCCTGAACCGTGGCGGGAAGTGTCAACAATTGCTGCTTCCTTTCCAGGGTTAAGAACTTATCATTGAGTTCCGCAAACCGCGCTTTCCAGGGATCTTTATTCTCAGCGACAATCTCTAGGGCATCTTCTATTTCTGGAGTCCTTATTTCCTTCCTCCGCTCTAACTGATAGCGGAGGTCCGTAGGTGCCAAGGCCGAGGTGATCGAGTTGTTAGTAGGAGCCCAAGTGGTAGTATTCCGTGCCGACACTCTAACTTGTACCGGAGGAGGATTCTGACCTGAAAGCGGCACCCGAGAGTGCTGGGGTGCCTCGGGCCTCATACTCCTCGGCATAGAGTGAGCCTCTACGAACAGTCCGACTGGCTCGGGGACAGGATCCTCGCAAATTGGGTGTGGCCGTGGTTCCTGTCGCTGCTTCATTCTGTTTACTTCATTGCTTAGGGCTTGAATCTCGTTTTGCATGGCTCAATGCTTGCTCGCCCGATTGCGAGAACGCTGGGAAGGCCCCGGTGCTGACTTGGCATGAAAGTGACGAAGATCGAGTTTGCTCGTTTGGCTCTGGTTCCACAGCTACTACTTTCTTCTTTCCTCTCGCCATTATATTTGAAAATAGGAACCTGACCTTTCGTATCAGATTCCCACAGATGGCGCCAGAAAATGTTGAGGTCAAAATCTGGTCGGCACTCCCCTCAGTCTCCCGAACCGTAGACTACTGCAACGTCTTGATCCTACACAATGAGAACAGGCAAAGGTGACCCTGGCTAAGCCGGGGGACCCTCCGATGCCTAAGTCAGGTTAAGGGAATCTGGGTCTAAGTGGGGAGTAATGGAGGATGCCAGATCTTGCGTACCTGTAGTGGTGGGGTCTAAATGTATCTATACCTAACTGTTGGACAGTCCGGGCCTGCTATTGTCGGCACGATTTACCTAATCAGCTGGATATTGAGATCGTGGGGATATCATACGTAATCCGTGGATCGTGAGCACATCGTGCGGATAATGTGTATCTGGGAGCGAAGTATTCAACCACGTTCACTTATGGTAGTTTCCAAATTTAGCAGACGGAGTACCTGCCTCAACATATTGCCTCGGCTCGGCTCGGCTCGGCTCGGCTCATCTTGACAGTACATCACTTAGCCTTGGTCATTTAACTTGCTGAAGAAAACTTTCTTGGTCCGAGTCAAATTCTGAACTGAGTTAGTGGACCCAGCCTCTTACTTGTCAAGCGCTTCGGAATCTTTCTATGGGAACCTTCTACTTGAAGTCCGAGGCAAGATGTCGGATTTATCTTATTGGGTCGGACTTCTTACAATCGACATCAGTGATCTGATCGTTCGTCTTCCGTCAGATGTTAGTAAAATAGCTTATCACTTCTGATCGGAGTGTTGAAGTCACTCCGATCTGCAGCCTCAAAGTAAGAGCACCTCTATGGTGTACGATCTCTTCAGGGACGCTCACACCGAGTCGGACGAGCATCACCTACGTTGTTCACGCACTTGGTTGAATTAGTTTGGTGCTTACCCTTGGATTTATTAGAGGCTCGGATCTTCCCATAACAACAAACATAAACAATGTTTCTTTGCATCCAAAAATGAGGAGAGGCCCTTAAATTGCAGTAATTTGAGAGTGACCCAAATTGTAATATGAAGCCTAAAATCTTAGTTGTGCTTAGGCACTATGATTCGCTACTTTTGGGATACTGAGATGCCCACTAGAATTTGCATCTAGGTATTCCAGTGCCCAACACCTGCAAATGCAAAAATAGGTGAAGATTGAGATCATGGTTCAAGCAAATCACTGGCCAGTGAGATTCTATACTGACTCGGCAAGACTTGCTGAGTCAGCTCAAAAACTCGATCTACAACTTTGCATGACTTGACCCAAGTAACTCATTGATTCAATTAGGTTTTAACACACACACACACACACACACACACACACACACACACACACATATAAAGAGAGAGAGAGAGAGAGGCATGCTCACCTACACACATATATATATATAGAGAGAGAGAGAGAGGCATGCTCACCTACACACGTGCGCACCTTTGCACACATGTCATGGGTGTCGAATCCGAATGGTCTATAAGATGAGGAATCCCATGAAACTTCAGGGAGTGAATTTTCACCCTGATTTAACATTCTGATGAACCATAGCAAAGAGAAATTCAAATCAAGGGAAGAAACTGTTTGCATTTTTCATGGCCCACCGAAGTTTTGGTTCAAAGTAAAAATTGGTACCAAGGGGTTTCAAGAGGTTCTGCTTCATGTGGACCATTCAGATTTTGGAGACTCATCAGATATGATGAGTTCTCAAAAGAGTTCGTATGTAGTCCGTGCGAACTGGTTCGCAGGTGAGCGTCTATCTATATATATATATATATATATATATATATATATATATATATATATATATATATAGAGAGAGAGAGAGAGAGAGAGAGAGAGAGAGAGAGTAATGGTCTCCTGCAAACCATCCCGCAAGCTACTTGGTGCGATCTAATTCCCAACACAGAGGAAATCGGATTGCGTTCTGAGTAAACTCTGTTGGGCCCCGTGTGAATGGATGTGGTCTATCCATACCATCCATCCGTTTTTCAAGCGCATTTTAATGGTTAAGACAAAAATTGAATCATTTCCAATGCTCAAGTGGACCATGGAACAGGAAACATTGGGAATAATAATTTCCACCGTTGAAAGCTTTTTGGGGTCTATAGTGATGTTTATTTGTCATCTAACCTGTTCGTGAGATCACACAAATATGGATGAAAGGAAAACACAAATATCAGGTTGATCCAAAACTTGTGGACCCCAAGAAAATTTTCAACGGTTGACATTCAATTCACACTGTTTCCTATGGTGTGGCCCACTCGAGCTTTGGATATACTTCATTTTTGGGTTTAAGCCTTAAAATTATCTGTTAAAATGGATCCAAGGAGTGGATGGATATATATAAATCACAGAGGACCCCACAGACTTTACTCAGTATGCAATCCGCTTCCCTGCAAGAGACCTGGGCACGGATTAGCTATTGACGAGGTGAGAAGTGACGTCACCAAATTTTGTGGCCTGACCATGATATATGTTTTGTATCCACGCCATCCATCCATCCATCTGGAGAGATCATTTTAGGGTAATATCCATAGAATGAGTCACATCCAAAGCTCCAATGGACCCCACCACAGAAAACAGTGGCGAGAGTGACACCACCGTTAAAAAATTCCAAAAGCCACAAAAGTTTTCGATCAAGTTTATATCTATATTTTCCCTTCTTTAATGTCTTTGTTAACTTTTGAACAGGTTGGATTTTGAAAAAACATCATGGGGCCTTATAAAGGTTTCAACGGTGGGCATTAATCTTCCTCTTGTTTTCTATGATGGGGTCCACTAAAGCTTTAATTCTGCCTCATTCTCTGGCTCATGGCTTAAAATAATATCTCCAAATGGATGGACATTGTAGATACAACACATACATCATAGTGGAGTCCACAGAACTTGGTAGCCTGTAGCGGGAATTGGACCGCACCAAGGTAGCCTGTGGGATGGTTCGCAGGAGACCATTACTCTACACACACAAACACACACACACACACACGTATACTTAGTTGTGCACCAGTTTGCATGGAACTCATGCGAACTTTTTTGAGAACTCATCATATGTGATGTGATTCTAAAATCTGAACGGTCCACATGAAGCAGCACTTCATGAAACCTCTTGGGCCCAATTTTTACTTTGATCCAAAACTTTGGTGGCCATGAAAAATGAAAACAGTTTCCTCCCTTGATTTGTATTTCTCTTTATTATGGCACCAGAATTTTAGAACAGGGTGAAAATTTTTCATTGGGGTTTCATGGGACTCCGCATCACATGAACCGTTAAGATTAGACGCCCATGACACGTGTGCAAAGGTGCACATGTACGTAGGCGCGCAAGTGAGCCTCTCTCTCTCTCTCTCTCTCTCTCTCTCTCTCTCTCTCTCTCTCTCTATATATATATATATATATATATATATATATATGGGAAATGGTTCTATGCGGTCGAGCTCATGGGAACTTCTCGTGAGGTCAAGTTGTGTGGGCCCCACCGTGATGCGTGTCGAACATCTACCCCATCAATCAGGTGCACCATTCCATGGTGGGCCTCGGGCTAAAAAATTAAGTTAATCCATAACTTGTGGGGGCCACACCACGTACAAAAGTTGAGAGGGGTTACCCTCTCATTAAAACATTCATAATCATTTTTTTGGGCCCACCGAAATGTGGTTCAAAAATCCAGCCCATCCATTATATGTGTCCCACTTGGATGGGGGGTCAGACAGTTTCAGACACATCCAAATTTTAGGTGGGCCCCACCAAGTGCTTTTATATGTTTTAGGATGTCTTCACATAATTTTAGATGGTATGCCCACCTAAGTTTCGTATTAGGCTGATTTTTGGGATATCCCATAATTTAAAGGGGACCCATCAAATGCACGGTGTTGATGTTCGACATGCATCACGATGGGGCCCACACAGCTCGACCTCATTGGAAGTTCCCATGAGCTTGATCGCATAGAACCATTTCCATATATATATATATATATATATATATATATATATATATATATATATATATATATATATATATATATATATGCGCTCGACCTCACAAGTCCGTCCCATGAGGTCGAGCTATGTGGGCCCCACCGTAATGCGTTTCGAACACCTACCCCATTAGTCAGATGCACCATTCCATCGTGGGCCTAGGTCTCAAAAATCAAGTCAATCCGTGACTTGTGTGGGTCACATCACATACAAAAGTAGGGAGGGGCCGTGCACCATTAAAACATTCATAATCATTTTTTGGGCCCACCGAGATGTGGTTTGCAAATCCAGCCCATCCATTATGTGTGTCCCACTTGGATGAGGGTTCAGACCAAGTTTCAGCAGCATTCAAAACTCAGGTGGGCCCCACCAAGTGCTTTTATATGTTTTAACCGTGTCTTCACATGATTTTAGATGGTATGGCCCACCTGAGTTCCATATACGGCTGATTTTTGGGATATCCCATAATTTAGAGGGGACCCATCAAATGCACGGTGTTGATTGTCGACACGCATCACGGTGGGGCCCACACAGCTCGACCTCACGGGAGCTTATGGTGAGGTCGAGCGCATAGTACTTTTTCCTATATATATATATATATATATATATATATATATATATATATATATATATATATATATATATATATAACACTTAGTCAGCCCAAAAACATAGTCAACTCCAAGAGACTCGAACCAAGTCAATCATTGGTTCAGTTGGGACAACAGAATTTGTGTCGAGTTGACCCAGCTGAATTTCGAGTTGAGTTAGAGTCGATTTTTTGGAATTATAATTGAGATTGCCCGGTCTTAATATCCCAATCCAAATGGCCCCTTAATATGAATCCTAAGGTAGGAAATTACAATCAAGTTATTTCCACTTTAGTATACTAATAATTGCAATCTAATTCCATAGCGCATCCAAACGCAAACTAAAAATTTATTGCCACTCCATTGCTCAACATACAAAATCAAGCTGTCATTCTTATTTTTCACTTAAGACAGAACCTAACAGGCCTGGGTTAGATGGTTTGCAGCCAAGGATGTTGAAAGTTTCAAAAGGGACACAGTATCTGTAACGGAACCCATCAGATTAATGATCCTAACCACTGAACGTGGGGCCAAATGGGAAAAATGGGCCCAAGTATACTATGCATATCTAAGGGCTAAGGATCATATAATTCCAACTCGGTCATTTATATTAGTAGGGTGGGCCGGGAGGCCCATAACCAAAGGGAGGGCAGCATCCACCACAGATCATCTCAACCAGCCAACAACAGCACAAAATCTTCAACCTAAAAAAAAAGAAAAAAAAAGAGAGAGAGACAGAGAGGATCAAATGCCAAGAAGTAATAAATTTGCCTGCCTGTATACGACAATGAAGAGAAATGCAAAGGGGCACAAAACCAACATAGTGCATGTGCTCGATCCAGGCCATTAATTAGGTGGGGCCACTGTGAAAAATCTGCTGGCCCAAAAATCAATAGGTGGGCTACACCTGTTTGTTAACCATGGGCATTAACCTAATACTATACCTTTCTCATGTGCCCCATATTCTCTTGATGGGCCCAGCTCACCACAGACCTTCAAAGCTCTGCACGTTCAAATTCAAAAGAAGAGGATCAAAAGATGAGCGGACCAGGCTATATCGCTGCCTCTTTTTTTTCTAGCCGTCCATTTCTCACATACACATTTGGTTCCCCCGGTGAGCCCACCAGGCTAACTTTTCGCCCTGCCTTGTGCGACCCACCTAGTGAATGGCATGGATCTTGCACATGTGGGACACATGGGCACTTCTGCACTTCTCAGTAAATAAAAGGAAGAAGAGTTTGAAAGGTTTACAGATCAGTCAAACAGTCACCACCACCACAGCAACCACCATCCCCGAAGTTGTCCAAATTCGGAGGAGAAGGTCCGGATCCCCATGGCTCACCAGACCCTTCAGGGTACATGGGGAGAGAGAGAGAGAGAGAGAGAGAGAGAGAGAGAGAGAGAGAGAGAGAGAGAGAGAGAGAGTGGGTTAAGTGTACAAGACAAGGAAGAGTTTAATGAGGATGGATTGAGTGCACAAGACAAGGAGTTTAATGAATACCCAATAAGAGAAAAGAGGTTGAACTTACCAGTCAGCTTTGGACTTGTAATATGTAATTTCAAAATGGGTTGCCATGCATTCACCCACCATTCTTCCTAGTAAAGTCGACGACTGGGGGTGACTTGGGCGGGGCCAGCTAGCCCGAGCCCACCCCACACTTAAGAGCAAAGGTTTGAACCCAGCCCAAGTCCGGCATGACCATTTGATCAGCCCACGCGCACGACCTGACTAGGCCCAATAAGAAAATTGATAAAATCTTTACTTCTCACCGGAGTGTTCTTAATCTCTCCGTTTGATCAAGTGAGTCACACGTGGAAAAATAAATTAATATTTCAGAGGAATGAAACAAATGGTCTGCACATGTACATATAAAGTCGCGTTAGGTCAAGTTGGGTTGGGATAAAATAACTTGAACTCAAGCCTTACATGAAAATTAATCCAAGCCATGCATATGGGTTCCAAACCCATATGGGATCTGGTCCAGGAGCAATAACTTTTTATGAGCCTCAACAATATGGAACAAGATTCATGTAGCCGAACCTAATAAATTGAGATAGGGCTTAAATGCTGACAATGACAACAACAACGATAACGACATACCAATGTGATGAAATCCCATAGGTCCAACCAGGTTAAACCCATTTTTATGTGACAGACAATGATCATTTTGTACACATTTACTCATTTGTTAGAAATATGACATGTTAACTCTAATTAGACCATTCAAATTCCAGGAACTACCATGGATATAGGTCACTTCATCAAAATCAGATCTGCTGAACAATCCCGTCCTCTGATTAATGAACATTTCTTAGTTGAATTCAGGACTACTGATTGCTTTACATCAACTATAAAGAATCGTCCAGTTAAAAGCATACGTCAGAGTAACTTTGGGTTGATGATGTATCTAAATTAGGAGCTTATCATTTGGATTATTCAATTTGAGTTACTTGTATGGTTGTCGAATTTCTTAAGTGCATGACTACGGCCATTAACTCAACCCATTGGTGTTGTTTTCTTTAAGGTGTTAAGCTATTGAGAAAACATCTGACATACAGCACTTTCTTTCCTTAAAACATGTCAGCCAAAAAAATGTTCAACTCATTATAAAAGCTAAGATTTTGAAATCAATAGACAGAGCATGGTCTAACTCAATGGATTGTTGTGAGCCACTAATATGTGAATTAGTCTTGATTTAGCCAACGTCATCTTTAGAGGAGGGCCACCTTTTGAAAGGTTTGGATTCCCTATAAAAGGTGAAATGTTTACACACAAAAAAAGAGTTGTCCATGAAAGTTAACAGTCACTTACATTCAATCAATTAGGGGTGTGGCAAAAAAAGGGAGTGAGACCGAGGGGAGATGCGGCTATGTGAAGAAAGATCGTTCAGGCTACACAGTTAAAGAGAAAGAGATCACATTGGATGGTGGGTGTTGTTGCTGAGAAATACATGTGTACAAATTGATATATGTAAAGCACCAAAAAGAGAGAGAGAGAGAGAGAGAGAGAGAGAGAGAGAGAGAGAACAACATGAGAGAAAAGGCATGGAAGTTTACATAATTTAGCAATTTGCCTATGTTCAAAAGTTAGGGATACGAAGCTTTCATCTTTACCAAAATAAGAGAAATTAAAGAGCACAAGACTTACCCTCCTGCTCTCTCACAATTCCTGTCTCTCTCAACGTAAGTATGTTGCTTGTGATTTAAGCTAATTGAGATTAGGGCACCTCTTACATCCACTTCTCTAATTTATATTAATAAACTAATAAGAGAAATCATATGTTAGTACGTAGGACCACCTAATGTACAATATTTTACACTTCAATACTCCCCTTAAAATTGGGACATATATATCTATCATACCAAACTTGGCATATAGTGAAGAAAAAATGTGCATATGATAAGGCTTAATGAGAATATTTGCAACTTGTGATTTATATTGAACATAGGTCGTGGTAATCTCCTTGGAAGTGATCATCTCTTGGATAAAATAGTAATCAACTTCTATATGCTTAGTCCTCTTATAAAAGACTGAATTATTTAAGATATGAGCCGCTGCTTGATTATAATAATAAAGCATCATAAGACCATCCATGCGATAGTGATGTAGGATGTGCACATTCCTAATACACATGGACCGAAAGAAGTCCATGGAGAAATCAACAAAATTCAACATATTTCAGCCGTTCGACAAATTTGGTTGACAGGTCGAAATTCCGTAATAAATTTCAGAATTGTTGTTGCACAATTTCTGCCAGTTTCGACAAGTTAACAGATCGAAGGTCTTATTCAACAGGTCGACCAATCGGGTCGACAAGTCGAAACTCATGAAATTTTAGTTTTAGTCTCTGGACATTTTTAAGCCCGTTCAAGTCATCGACTTGACTAATCGACAACAAGTCGACAGACGGCAAAAATATGCACATTTGTCAAAATTTATTTCTTTATTTGATTAAGACTCTTTTGATTATGTTTTAGAATTTGTTTATGGCTATTTAAAGATATTAAACTCATTTTTTTATAAACAAGCTATCAATCAAAATTCATAGAAACTTTTATTATTTCTCATGGATTTGAGAATTTTCTCTTGTGGAATCAAGAGTGCCTCATAGATTCAAAGTGTTTATCGATCAAGGAAGATGGTGATTGACCTCATCAAGTTATTCCCTGCGTTAGATAGTTGTATACCCACTCAAATTAAAAGGAAAATTTTATAAGATGACTTAAGCCATGTTTTATGCGATAGAATGTTAGGCAGTTAAGAAATCACATGTTTCCATAGTATTTATTTTCCATTCAAATAGAGACTAAGAACTTCACCAGTTAGGAGTGAGTCGGTATAAGTTAAAAGCTCTGAAAGGGCAATGAGAAGGCCTAAAAGAATGAATTATGGTTTAGTGATTTTGATAGAGTGGAATGGAGGAAAAGGATCCATGTAGCCACCCCCAATTAATTAGGATAAGGCATGGATGATGATAATGATTATGATGGTTAGAAAGAGAGACCTCACCTAAATTGATGGAGTGAATGTCATATAAACAACATGGTGGGGTGGGACCCACAAAGCTCTAGTGTTATGCATGTTGTGTGGATGAAGGTGCGGGCTACGTGCATTTAACTAATGAGCGGGCAACATTTAAAATAAGGAAAATGCAACTAAAATACCTCAAAACTACTTACCTACTCTTACCCTTTATTTCAAATCCCTTACAATTGCCTTTGATTTGGAGAAAATTTTGCACCTACCTAATCACAATATATATAGTAGAGAAAACGTTGGACTGAACCGGGCTAAAACAATCTAAAAGTTTACCTGAGAAACTGATTGGGATTACATTTCAATCACAAGCCCAACTCATGGGCCTAACTAATAGGTCCAAGCTTGGCTCATAGGTGGGTGGACCAATTGGCCCATTGCAACCCTTGACTAAGCCCATCAAGGAAAGATTACTAAAAGAGAAACTAATTCAAGAACTTGTACATGTTCTTTTTTACCTAGTAGAGGAGGACATGCGTTTCCTAATTCAACTAAACATATAGCTACTCCTTCCTTTCAAAGGTAATTGCTTCCGTTGCCAACAAGTAGCTAATGGGTCTTTTGGATGCATGATATATTTCTATAGATGTGGAACGTTTACGGGTAAAGGGTTTGCAAGTAGCATTTGGATGGAAACACTGACTATAATGCATTTTTACAAGTAAATAACCCATTCCTTTACGGAAAAAACACCCCATGTTTCATATCAAGGATAAAGGGTTACACTTGCAATGATATATAGGAAAACCATGATGGTTAATACACACGCTATTTGTGGGGCCCGCCATGAATTGCATGATACATCCGATGCCCATCACGGTTGTTGCTTGATGCCCTCCTAGGGTAAAAAAACAGCTGGATTAATTCATCAACTGAGCCATACAATAACAAGGAACAGTTGAGATAGGATAATGATGTAGAACGGATCGCAAACACTTTCATGAAAAAGATGGACCAAAGAAGGCCCGATGGAAGGCGGAAATGATCCAGACCGTCAGAGCCTTAAAACAGTCATATCTCACAAACCGGGATGAGTTTTTGAATGTGTCATATATGATTTTAGGGTAGGAGAAGCTACTTTAGCAAACCAACCCGGCTATGCGGGGTTGACTACTCCAAATTTATGAGATTCCATCATATTAACGGTTAAAAGTCCTTTTTATTTTCATTTTTACTATAAATAGTAAGTTTTAGTTTAATTAGCCAAATTAGATACTATTTTTGGCCAAAAACCATGAATTGGACTAGGAATGGAGACCTTATATAAATACTATGTTTACTGTTTATAGTTAGTCATATTTTCATATTTTTAGGGAGTTTGAATCTAAAATTGTCCTAAATTTGAACTAGGTTTGAGCTCATTATTTAAAGGATTATAATTTCATTTTTTTAAAATCATTTATTAATTTATTTTGAATTTATTAAAAATTATTTATAATTTTATCCCTCGTGAATTTGAGGAAACTCAGTAGTAAGAAATTCAAAGAGCTCCGTGGATTCGTAGTAGTTATTCCTTGAGAAAGACGGTGATCAACCTCGTAATGTCCTTCCCTATGTTAGACAACCACCATTAATAACCTTCCGGATTGTGTGTAGGGCCCACTATCATAGGTATAGGAAATCCAATCCGCCCACCATGTTCATCAGTTGATGCTTTCTTAGGTTCCCAAAACACCAGCTGCTCTTTATACAATTTCAAAATTTTTAACAGAATACATTGGTGTAACATGAATACTTACTTTCTATATAGTAAACACTTTATAAGTTAACGAAACAAAATAAATTGTGAACTTATAAACACTTTATTACTTAGAAGCCATATGCTGTAGAATGTTAACAAATCACATATCTTACATTGTATAGGTGAAAAGTGTTTACAACTTACAATTTTATTAGCATTTAGTAACCTGTACTCTACACTAAAGATTCTCCTAATTAAAATGGGATACACATGACTTACCAAAAATTCTCAACATTATTATTTACTATTCAATCCGCGAGTTGTGATGGTTTGCTGGTGGCTCTATAGAAAGGACTTTTACTTATTTTTATACGAAAGTCAGATGAAAGCCGAGTCATTGTCCAAACTACCTCCACATGGAGGCAACAGCTAGCTCCACATGGGAACCTATTTAAAAACAGACCGGCTAGATGCTTGGATTGAAATATGTTGAGGAGAGTCGCGTTACAAGTGCTAATGCGGCATTTTTGTTTGCCAGGCCGCTCATCAGGTGGCCACTGGCAAAAAATCATTCTGGTCCACTTATCATGTGGGCCACACATCTATGCTCGATATTGGATTCTCGTAATAATTTTCGAACTATCCATTTCATCATACACGTGAAAGGAACTGGTCTGAATTGGCAAGCCTCGTCTCAGCGCGAATCTCATGAGTCTCGGTGTTGCTTATTCAACGACTTCTCGATGAGGTTGATTTAAAAAATCTCTACCATAGGGATTGTATCTAAATTTCAAAACACTGGATTGCCAGCTTTTATTTTCCAAACAATATAATTACATTGAAACCTACTTTCAAAGCAATTTTGAAGGTAATGATTGGACGCCGATTTTCGTGGTGTACCTGCCGCCCAGCCACGGAAACGGATTGGCTACTCCCCCTGCCACCAGCCTGGTGGCTGGTGGTTGGTGCTCTGTGAGCCCCACCATGATGTATGTGTTTCATCCATTCCATTCATCTATTTTTACATATCATTTTAGGGTTTGATTCCAAAAAGATGAGATAGATATAAATCTCAGGTGGACCACACCACAGGAAAACAATAGTAATTGGATATCCACCATTAAAATCCTCCTAAGGTACACTGTACTGTTTATTTGACATTCAATCTGTTGATTAGGTCATACAGGCCCAGCTGAAGGGAAAAAATAAAGATCAGCTTGATCCAAAACTTTTATGGCCCCCAAAAAGTTTTTAATGGTCAACACTCATTCAACGTTGTTTCTGTAATGTGGTCTACTTGAGATTAAGATATACCTCAATTTTGGTCTCATACCATAAAATGATCTAGAAAAATAGATGGACGTCATGGATGAAATACATACATCATAGTGGGGCCCACAGAGCACCGACCACCAGCCATTGGTTGGTGGCAGGGGGAGTGGTCAATCCATTTCCCCATCAACATCCATGGGGGGAGGATTTTATGCAGGATTTACTGTAAAAGCCTTTTGCAGGAAGTTCCTACGCTTAAAAGCTAGGTGGTACCCACTAAAATGTTTGTGAGAAATCCACTCTGTCGATCCTTTTTTGAGATCATTTTAAGTCATGGGGCTAAAAATGAGCTTGATCGAGTATTCAAGTGGGTCGAAAGTGTGAAGATTGAATGTCCACAATTGAAATATTCGTGGCGTAGAAGTTATGAATTAGCCTAATATTTGTATTTTCAGTTCATCCCGATACGAATGACATTATGAATAGTATGCATGGCATGTAAACATCACCCTATCTTGAAGAGGTTTTAACGGTAGGAATTTCCCTACCCACCTTCCTTTTTTTTTTCCTTTAATGTGGTAGACTCGAGTCTTGGATCCTTAGCACGTTAGTGTAGTGATGCAAAATTGTGCCCTAATGCTCCAAAGGATGTCCAATATCTTTTTCAAGTCCTTTTAGATTCGAATAGAAAAAACTTTCTAGATCAAGTATACGAAGAACTACAAAAGAAGCAAATGAGAAAGACAAAGCTTTAAAGGAAAAACAACTCCAACTCACCTTAAAACGTAGCATGGAATAGGCCTCTATACATCAATGATATCCTCCAAGACATCATGGAGCTGAAGCAGGATCGAGCATGAGCAACAAAAAGAAGAACAGTAATAAATTCAGGTTCCTCACCCGTCTCGATAAATTTTATAAGGTGTTGGGTAATACATACAAATCTTCACATAAAGAAAATTTGAAAAATCTAGTTCAAATTATAAAATAGCATTACTTTCTTATTCAAAAGAGGTGAATAAAAATTATATAGTAGTTCAGATGAATCAGAAAACTATATAGGAGCTTGTAATTATGTGTCAGGAATAGAAGGCTCTCCTCTTATGGAGGTTATTAGTTGTAATTTGTTAATAATGTAATTATAATACATTATAATTGTTTCTTATGCAATTTATATATATTAGTGTTATGTTCAATTTTAAACTCGAATTTGAAATCGAATTCAAACTCAATATATTGAACTCGAACTCAGCTTGAACTGGCCCGAGCTGCTGACCGAACCGAGCCGAGCTACCAATCCAAGCTCAAGTATCGAGCCAAGTTCGAGCTAGGGTATCTTATTGGCCGATTCGAGCCGAGTTGGACCAAGCTCGACCCGTGTACAGCTCTAATAACCATTCAACATTCGAAATCACGTTCACCATTTACTGTTCCGGGGAAAAGAAAAAAAAAATCATACGTGTGTAGCTGCTTCTTGGATAGAGGAGCCTTCTTCTCCCTCTTCTTCCTCTTCAAGCTCTTTAAAAACACTTAGAGTTGAGGATGAGAACGGTGAAGTGGGAGCAACGTCCTTGGAGAGATTGGCAGGGCAGGGACTCTCAAACTTGAGGGTATCTTCGTCGGAGAAAAAATAAAAAAAGGTGCATACATGAATTTAGCAATACAAAATAGGGTATTAGAGTTTACTAGTGGATTAAAAGTGAAGTCCACGGGAATTTCTCTTTCATATTTCTGTATGCCCCACCCCCATGCCATATCAGTAGTCTTGCTGAACATGAAATGCCTATGACGCTATTTGCCACAGAGATTCCCCAGACAAATCCCCTCCATCCATCAGTTTCTCAATATAACAATAGGACAGGAATTCAAAAATCAGACATATTAAAAACTCAGGTGGGCCACATCACACGAAACAGTGAGAATAAAAACGTCCACTGTGGAAATCTTTCTCTAGCCAACTATGATATTTATATGTCATCCAGCCGTTCATAGGGTTATTACAGAAATATCATCCGGATACGAAACTTCTGTGGCCTCAACAAAGTTCCCAACGGTGAGCGATCAATCCCTGTTGTTTCGTGTAGTGTGGCCCACCTGAATTTTGGACCTAGCTGTTTTCTTTTTTCTAATTGTGTCGTATTATCAACTTGAGAAACTGCTATGTGCCCCAGATAGCTTCCACAGGAGCTTACTGTGGGGCGGCGGCACAGGAAATCCGCGTCCGTCTCTGGGTAGTTGAAACGGATCGGCTACTCACCCCACCACTATCCAATGGTTAGTGGTCGGTGCTTTGTGGCCCCACCATGATGTTTGTGTTTCATCCATGCCGTCCACCCATTCTTCCATATCATTTTATGCTATGAACTTATAAATGAGGTTGATCTAAATCTCAAGTGGACCACACACTATTAATTGCACGCCCACCATTAAAAATTCCTGGGGCTACAAAAGTTTTGGATCAAGCTGATGTATTTTTTTTCCCTTCATCCATGTCTGTATGACCTAATCAATAGGTTAGATGTCAAATAACCATTACGGTGGGCCTAGGATGTTTTTAATGGTGGATATTCAATCACTACTGTTTTCCCATATTGTGATCCACTTAAGATTTAGAGCTACCTCATTTTTGGGATCAAGCCCTAAAAATTATATTTCAAAATGGATGGACGGCGTGGATAAAACACATGTGTGATGGTGGAGTCCACATAGCACCGACCACTAGTCACCTGGCTGGTGGCAGCATCACTAGCCAAACCGCGTCCGTAGGTTCGGATCGAACTGGCCAGAGTATCAAATACCTCGACCGTTCCCATCAATTTGATGGCTCACAAAGTTGACGGTCTTCATGACGAGGAAAATCGACAGGTATACAGCTGTGCGGACTGATTCAACTCCACGTGGCTACTTCTAGGCGTATAAATAAACTAACCGAAGTCAAGTTGCTACAACTAACTTTTGAGCCGTCAAATCATGAAATATTTTTAATCGTAGTTAAAATCTGAAAGCTTTTCAATCCAACGGTTGTTAATTAGGACTACCAACTTCTTTCATCCATCAATCCGATGGTCATGATCTATTCTCCATTCGCGATGGAGCCATGATCTGAAGTTTCTAGGCATTTCCTGCTTAGAGAGAGAAGCAGTAACGCCGGCCACACGTAAAATGCGGCCATGCTCCACTTGCCTTTACCAAGAAATCGGATTGCGTACTGAGAAACTCATTACGCAGCGGACTCAGTAAACTCTGTGGGCCCAACGTGGTGGATGTGTCATGTCCACACCAACCACCCATTTTTCCAGATAATTTTAAAGCATAGTTTCAAAATTCAAGAATCGAACGTATACCGTTGAAGACTTTTGGGTCCGCTGAAGTTTTAGATGACGCTGATATTACATATTTTTAAAATCTTATGAATACTTTAGATGACAAATAAATATCAATGTAGGCCTAGGAAGTTTGGTTTATGCTTTAATTTTTAGTTCAAACATTAAAATGAGCTGAAAAATTAGATGGACAGTGTGGATAAGCTACATACAATGATGGTGCTCACAGAGTTTACTTGGTACCATAGGCAGCGTTTGATGCAGGGCATTAGATGGGATTAAGTGGGATAGAATTGTATTTGGTTGCGCGCAAATTCAATCCAACATTGGGTGAGGAGGAGAAAGGTTGGGATTAGGTGGGCTGGATGCAGGATTTTTGTAGATTTTGAAATCCACTGCACATATGGCTCCAGACGTGCATTCATTTTATAATAACAATGTTAATCCCATTTAATACATTTCAATACCATTTTATTTTTGGCACCAAACATGCCCTAAAAGTGTATTTAATTACTCAAAGGTTAACCATACCTGCACCAGTGTTGTTATGGGGAAATCTGAACCGAGTCGAATCGACGTTAACTCCGACATCAGTGATCAGGCCCTAAGCAAATACATATCCGACCCGAGGCAATTGTTTGATCCGAGGATTCTGTCTAAATAATAACACCGACACTAGACTCGAGATAAGTCGTGCATTCTATAAGACAAGTCGGACATCGGAGCTGTGACACCACGCCTGACCCGATTGAGACAACTCGAAACACGGGAAAGCATCTGTTCGACCATTGTACTACCGAGCCGAGGGTTACTGTCCCGAACCTAGGATTAGTGTTCAAAGCCAAGCTTCTTTACTTAGTATGTCGACAGCCCGCTTCTATACATCTGTAGACTCGGATCACTGAGTAAGGTTCGGACCATGAGGTCAGCTTTGATAAAGACTAAGTCTCAGCAGAGGCAGTGCTCGCGCCATGATCAGATAGTGCTCGCAGCACGATCGGCACGATCTTGAGATAACTGTCAATTACCGCGCACGCGTAGCCTTCACGTAGTGGCTATGACCATGCCTAGATTATCGGGCACATCCTAAGCGACCCTCAGGTATAAAGGCAGGACATTTCTACAGGAATAGGTACGCAATATCTCACACCCTCTCTACTCTACACTACTTAGACCCAGATTCCCTAACCTGACTTAGGCATCGGAGGGTCTCCTGCTTGAGTCAAGGTCTCATTTGCTTACCTTTTCTGCGCAGGAGCAAGGTTCATTCAGCTGAGAATGGTCCAGATTCTTGCATCAACATTTTTTGGCATCGTCTATGGGAAACAAACAAGAAGACTTGGTCGCTTTACACAAAAGATGGCCAGAGGAAAGAAAAAAAGAGATAACCGTGGAGCCCGAGCCAAATGAGTAGGCACGTTCCTCCTTGGTACTTCACGCCAAGTCGGCTCCAACGGGACTGTCTCAGCGTTCTCGAAACCGAGGAGGCAAATACCGAGCCATACAGAATGAGCTCCAGGCTTTGTGGGACGAGATTAACCAGATGAAGCAACGACAAGGACAGTCGCATTCCATTCGGTAAGTGGTCGTACCAGCGGCAGCGGCTGAATCCGTGCATCTGAGCACGAGGCCAGGAGCGTCTCAAAATCCATTCACTAGGGTCCCAGATCCTGCTTAGAATCCGATGACTCGGGCTCCGACTAACATTTCGGTCACCTCGACGCTGCCCTGACAGATCTTCGCCATGAACTAGAGAGGAGAAGAAGGGGTAGAACTCCAGAGGTCGAGAGACAGTGGCCGAGAACCGAGATCCTTGGGAAGCCCAACTTACAAAACTCTACAACCAGATCCAAACCCTATAGCAGAACCAATCGACCCCTATCCCGACTGCGGTACAAATAGTGATGGAAGAGACTGAGCCTCCCTTCACCTTGGAAATCATGAATGAGGTGATGCTTCCAAGGTTCAAGATGCCTCCTGTCACTCAGTACTCAGGGTCTGGAGATCCAATGGAGCATGTAAAATCTTATCACACCTAGATGCAGATTCAATCGGCTACGAAGGTGATGATGTGCAGAGCCTTCTCAAAAACCCTCTCTGGGGCCGCTTGGAACTAGTAACGACAACTCAAGCCAAGGTCGATCAACACCTTTGCCAAGTGTAAGACCCGTATCCTAGTCCATACTGTTCCGTCGAATCCCGCGATCCTTCCTGTTGAATTTCGGCAACCTGTGACGTATAATCGACATTGCGATCGACCCTAAGCCTTATGCTGTGCATTTGAGTCGGCTTAAATCAAGACTTGTACCATTGCGACCGCACCGTCGCCGCGGTTCCGACACCGCGTCTCTCGCACCGATCCGATACCCTGGCAGGAAGATGTGAGCCGGCGTTTATTTCGAAGAAAACGCCGCGCGTTTGCAATCCCAAGAGAATTTCTACAATATGTCAAATCAATCCCATCCATCACCTCATGTCAAGTACAAGCAACCCATGCTTTCTCTCTCCAAAGTCAACCTTTTCTCACCCTCTCTCTTACACACCCATGCTAGTCAAGTACATATCACCTCACCCATCACTCACATCCATCACTCTCTCTCTTTACATCCCATCTCTCTCTCTCCCTCTCTCTCTCATTTCTCAACTCAATTCCAAGCAACAAGTGAGCTCACGTCCAAGCTTCTCCATGTGAGAGAAATGTGATTTTGGTGGCCCACTTTCCCATCCCAAATCCTCCATCCTAGCCTTTCACTTCTCATCTTCCACCATCAAAGTGAAGCTTAAGGAGACCGGCATTTCAACGGACCGAGAAGATCGACCGGTGGATGCTTCTATAGGCTAGATTTTCATGTTCTTATAATGGGCCAAGTGAGGCCTACCGATCAATGGTATGGATCTCACTTTGGACCCTTGATGTGGCTAATGGCCCACCTTGATGCTTAAGATCATTCCATGATGGGGCCATTCTCCATGGACCCCATCATGATGTTTATTTTCTTACATGAATATGGTCATCTAGACCTTCTAGTTTGGTGGAGAAAGGATCTCCACCGTTGATTTTCAATTTGGTGGGCCCATATGCAATGGGACCCACTTGATGTATGATTGGATGCTTGAAACGGAGGGCCCATTGTGCCGGGGTCCCTCCATCACACGTGTATATGTCTCTCTCTCTCCCTCCATTTCTTTTATTCTTCTTTTCTTGTGATGTTGGTGTGATTGTGTGGCCCGCCCGAATAGACCCCACCATAAAGCTTGTATTTTATCCTAAACCATCTATAAGTGGGACCCACCTTATATGTATTATATCCACAACACTCATCATTTGGTGGCCCACCTAAATAGGGCCCACCTTATGTGTGTGAAAGGCCCAGACCGTCCAGCGTCCAGGGACGCTGGACGTCCACGTGAAAACACAAATATAAGCTTGGTTCACAAGCTTCTTGGTGGCCAACTCATATAGGCCTCATCTTGATGTATGCTTCAAATCCAAGCCGTCCATCTCATTTTTCAGATTATTTTAGGCGTTGAGCCGAAAAATGGGATTGATCTAACTTTCTAGCGGGCCACACCTTTGAAAATAGTAATTTTCACCGTTGAAAATCACCTTAGTTTTTCTACATGCCCAAAAATGCCCAATATTGGACTTGATAGATTTGTTAGGCATGGTAGAATCCATTGGCGGACCCGGATTCAGCAGATGTGGGCCCTACCTTTGAAAAACCATAAAAAAATAAGTTTTTCAAAAAAAAAAAAAAATACATGCAAACAGCAGCATGGCTGCTGCTGCTGTCAGACGCCAGCGCGCGGGCGGACAGCACCGTCCCACGGCCCTAACGTGGGTCCCACCCTGATGTGTATTTGCCATCAAACCCGTTCATATGGTGGACCACCTCTATCAGTGGGCCCCCTTCAAATTTCAGCCTCATCCAAGACCCAGGTGGCCCACATCATAGGAAACAATGGGACTGAACGTCTGCCTTTGAAAACTTCTTCTGGGCCACAGAAGTTTTGGATCAATCTGAAATTTGTTCTTACCCTTCATCCAGGTCCATGCCACCTTATCAACCGTTTGGATGGAAAGCAAATGTTATGGTGGGCCCCACGTGGGACCCACAGTGATGTATGTAATTTATTCACACCGTACGGACGGTGGAACCCACCCTGTGTATGTGTTATCTCCACGCCGTCCACGCCAGTGGCAGTGGACGGTGAACTCCACCATGATTTTTTGTGTTTATCCACACTGTCCGCTGTCTGGACAGTGGACCCCGCCATGATGCTTGTGTTGCACCCCAACCGTCGATCCATTTTGCAAGCTCATTTTAAGGCATGAGCTAAAGAATGAGTCAGATATGTGGTTCAAGTGGGTCCTACCACTATTATTTGAAGTGAGGATCGGTTGATCCTTTGGCATGAATTATATATATATATATATATATATATATATATATATATATATATATGTATTTGTGGCCATTTTTAAGGCCCACCTTGACATTTATAAGGCCCGTGTTATGAGGCCCATTTGATCTACATATGGGGCCCAATTGGTGTGGTCCATTTGAGATACATAAAGCCCATGTGATTAGGCCCATTCTGATATATTCTAAGGCACATGGGTTATAGCCCATTGCAATGTACATAAGGCCCGTTGGTAAGGCCCATTAATGTGGCTCATTTGATGAATGTAAGGCCCATGTGATACGGCCCATTTGATGTACCTAAGGCCCATGGATCGAGGCCCAACGGGTTGTCCTTAGGGTCCATTGCAATGCGTGATTTCTCCATGGTTTGTGGCAAGCTATGCCTTGGGAGCAATGTTGGTTTGACGTCCATATTGCAAGTATAATGTTGGTTAAATGTCCGCATTACGACTCTCCCTAGGGCCCATTGATAGGCCGTACTTGTGGTGTGTAGGCCTTCTAGGCCCATCTACATTGTAGGGATAATTCATCACTTTATAACATGCTTAGTATAGCTCCATGATACATGCCCATACGCATCATATGTATGCTTGATATGAGGAATGTTTGATCATAGCATAAGCCATTGGGCTGTGACATTTACGGGACTCCTTATGAGACGGAGTGCCCCCACATGAGTGCGTGGTACGTACAGGATTACTGCATGATTTGACGATGTGACTCATGCATTCCGCATATGTGTGACTTGATCACTGCATACCCTAGTGACATCAGGGCCGTGGCCTCCACAGGCACATCGTGGATGGTTGTATCGGATACCGAAAATATTGGCTCTAGCATTGTGGGCACTTAGGATGTCCTTGGGTGAAAGTCTCAGAACCTTTTTGGTACCAGGAGATGCTCCAACGTCTAGACCGAGTGGATACACGAGCGCCCGAGTGCCGAATACCAGTAGGCCGCGTCTCCCACTGTTTCGTGGTCGGTTGGAAGGGGGCGTGGCCTTATCCGCCCAAGTGAGAGGGCTATAAGCTAGGCTGAGTTTGACCAGCTCGCAAATGAGTCCGTTATCGACGAGCCGGGTAGATATTGGCAGACTACTGGTCAGGCGGATAGTGTGGTCTCTTCCACTTGCTTGACTGTGCAGCTAGGGAGGAGGCAGTCAGTGTGAGGTGTATTAGACCCCGGTGATATCCAGAGAGGAACTGTACTGATATGTGTACTTGATGAGGACTGACATGCTTGCTTCGCATCTCGCATATGACATTTGGCTACATGGGCCTCGCATCGCATGGCCTTGGTATGGCCGATAGCATTCATGTCTTGCATCATATAGCTTTGGTACAGCTGATAGCATTCATGGACTTATCGCATATTTCCGCATTACTTTAATACTGTACACTTGGCGCTGACCTTGCACACACACTTACACCACCCTCTAAGCTTTTGTAAGCTTATGCACGACCGTTGCGTGCAGGTAGTGTTGGACAGCAGCAGCGCTGAGGCAGGAGTGCACATCAGTTTATTTTGAAGCTTTTGATCACCCTGTATTTCCCTTTCCGCATTGTACTTAAAGATTTTGATTTAGTGGATATGTGGTGATGTTGTTTTGTGACTCAGTTATGCTTGTGGTTATGCTCTATTACAAAAAAAAAAATTATACTGAAAATCCTCCTTATAGGATCCCAGGATCGGAATCTGGCATGAGAGTGCTAGAATCCGAGAATGGGGCACTACGGAGGCTGTCGGCACCGGATTCAGCGATTGAAAATTTTGTGAGCCCGTTTTTCGAGTTTGGGGCGTGACACCAAGCTTAGCAGAGCATTCATGACACAATTCCTTGTCGGCAAGAAGAGTCGTAAGTCGTCGGCTCATCTGCTTACCCTCAAACAGGGAAGCAAGGAGTCACTAAAGGAGTTCATTTCTCTCCTCAACGAGGAAGCTCTACAAGTAGATGATTGCGACGAGAAGATGACTTTGTCCGCCATAATTAGCGAACTCAAAGAGAGAAAATTCGTCTTCTCCATAAAGAAGAGCCCGCTGACCACCATGAGCGAATTCATGAGCCGAGCCCAGAAATACACGAATACTGAGGCGTTCTTCAGTTCGCGCAAAAGCGACCAGACTGCTGAGCACTCATCCAAAGAGAAGAAGTGAAAAGATGAAGCAGGAGCACCACAGCAAGCTAACAAGAGGAGGTCAGAGGACGGTCCCCCCCCCCCCCCAAGACCGAAGACCGAGCAGGAAAATCGAGAGCAGGTTTAGCACGTATACTCCGCTCAACACATCCCCAGAGCAAATCCTACTCGACATCCGAGATCAGAAACTACTGCATTGGCCGAGCTGTATGAAGGTAGACGCCAAGTACTGAGATAAGCGCAAGTATTGCCGCTTTCACTGCGATCACAACCACAATACCAGTGATTGCATTAACTTGAAGGAGGTGATAGAGACCCTCATTCGCAAGGGTCATTTGCACCAATATTTGAAAGAGGAGAAACCCACTTAGAAGGATAGTCAGCCGAGCAAGGCCGCAGAAGAAACTACAAAGATTCGGATGATATACAGCGAACTGTCTGGAAGTGGTGACTCGAATAGGGCTCGAAAGGCATACTCTCGGAGCTTCGACCCTGAGCATTACGTCTGTTTGGCTAAAAGGCCGAGGAAAGAGCTCCGAGTAAACCCTTACAATCTGACCTTCACAGAGGATGATGCGCGGAGGATCCAGCATCCTCATGACGACGCCCTGGTGGTGGCTATAACAATAGCTTATCGTTTTCTGGTTGACACCGAAAGCTAGGCCGATATAATTCACTCTGAGACGTTTGATAAGATGGGGATCGACAGGTCACGCCTCCGACCTGTGAAGACCCCCTTACATGGCTTCGACAGAGATAAGGTAATCTCTGAAGGCGTCATCTCCCTCCTAGTAGCAGCAAGAGAAGAACGACATCAAGTAACTCTCCTGGTGGACTTCCTAATAGTGAATGTACCATCAATGCATAACGTCATATTGGGTCGGCCATCCCTTAACGCAATGAGAGCGGTAGTGTCTACCTATCATCTGATGATGAAGTTCCCCGCAAAGGGAGGGGTCGGATACGTCCAAGGAGAGTAGCGTGAGGCATAGAGGTGTTACTCGTGGTAATCAGAAAGGGCACAGTAAGACAGGCCCTCACCATAAATATGCTCGACCCCAGAGATGCAGAAAACTCCCTTACGGAGGACCTAGTGACCGTCCCACTTGAGGAAGTCGACCCGAGCAGAATAATCCAGCTTGAATTCTCACCGAATCCTGAGTAATGGTCCTAGATGCTGACCTTTCTTCGACAACATAAAGATATCGTCCCATAGTCACACGAAGACATGCTGGGTATCTCTCCAGATATCATAGTCCACAAGCTGAACGTGGACCCAGAGCATAAGCTGATAAAGCAAAAGAGGAGAGCATTCGAGCCCGAGAGGTACATGGCTATTGCTGACGAGGTATCAAAGCTTCTCAGCATTGTGTTCGTCGAAGCAGTCCATTACCCAGATTGGATCGCGAATGTGGTTCTCGTGAAGAAGGCCAACGAAAAATGGTGGGTCTGTGTAGACTACTTGGACCTGAACAAGGCCTGCCCCAAGGACAGCTTCCCCCTGCCTCAAATCGACCAGCTGGTCGACAACACAGCTGATCATGAGCATCTCTCCTTCCTGGACGCATACTTAGGGTACAATCAGATCACGATATACCCCCCAAATAGGCAGAAGATAACCTTTATCACGGACAAAGGGCTCTACTGTTACCGGGTCATGTCATTTGGCCTGAAGAATGCTGGGGCAACATATTAGAAGCTGGTGAACCAAATGTTTGTCCGATAGATCGGCCCAACCATGGAGGTCTATATTGACGACATGCTCGTCAAGAGTATCAGAACGTCCAACCACATCACAGACCTCAGAGAAACCTTCGCGATCCTACAGGAATACCGCATGAAGTTGAACACTGCCAAGTGTGCCTTCGGTGTAGGCTCAGGAAAATTTTTCGGATTCCAATACAGCCAGAGAGGCATCGAGGAGAATCCCGACAAGATAAAGGCGCTGCTCGACATCACCTCACCACAGACTATAAGAGAAATTTAGTGCCTCACCGGATGAGTAGCCGCGCTCGAATGGTTCATATCCCGAGCCACTGATAAGTATCTCCCCTTCTTCCAGCAGTTGAAGGGTCATAAGAAAGCAAAGTAGACCTCGAACTGCGAACAGGCTTTCCAATAGCTGAAGCGGTACTTAGGCTCACCACCTTTGTTATCCAAGCTCGAAGAGGTTGAACCTCTATTCATGTACTTAGTCGTCCCAGCCTTGGCCGTCAACTCAGCACTCATTCGAGAAGTGGAAGGCAAACAACATCCTGGCTATTACATGAGCAAGGCAATGGTCCTGGCTGAGACCAGATATCCGAGCATGAAAAAATTAGCCCTCAGCCTAGTTGTTTCCGCTCGAAGGTTACATTCGTACTTTCAAGCCCACTCCATCGTTATCCTCACAGACTCTCCTCTACGGCAGGTCCTTTAGAAGCCCGAGGTGTCCGGGTGGCTTACCAAATGGGCGATAGAACTCGGAGAGTTCGATATCCATTATTGATTGAGGACTACGATCAAAGGCCAGGTAGTGGCTAACTTCATAGCGGAATTCACTTTCCCGAGCACCGAGGGTACAGATGCGGAGACAGCTCTCGTATCCCCTCCAACTCTTCATCCCCACGAGAGTGCAAAGCCAGGAGGGGATGGCAGATGGACTCTCTTCGTTGACGGGTCATCCAACTCAAAACGCGTCGGAGCAGGGATCATCCTAGTTGCACCCGACCAGACCATCATCCAGTACGCGATCAGGCACGACTTTAAGGCTTCCAACAATGAAACTGAGTATGAGGCTCTATTGGCTGAACTCGGACTAGCAACTAGTATAGGAGTTCAACTCCTCGATGTGTGGTGCAACTCTCAGCTCGTCGTAAACCACATATCAACAGAATACGAGGCCAAGGAGGTGATGATGATAGCTTACCTGACCGAGGCCTAGAAACTGATAGAAAAGTTTAGAAGCTGCACCATCAACCAGATCCCAAGGGCCGAGAACTCTTGGGCCGACACCCTCGCAAAGCTGGCCTCGGCTACTGAAGGGAATATTTCCAAGATTGTCCCTGTAAAATTTCTAGATAGTCCAAGTATCGACCGAGTCGACCAGGAGATGGTCAATCCAGTGCAGGCAACTCCGAGTTGGATGGATCCGATCATCAAATATCTCACTACTGGCGAAGTCCCTCAAGACAGGTTGGAAGCCCAACGCTTAAAAATCAAAGCAGCGCGATACATAATCCTGGACGAAACTTTGTACAAGAAAGGTTACTCACAGTCATGCCTCAGATGTCTCCGACTTGATGAAGCAAACTATGTGATCCGAGAGATTCATGAGGGAATCTACAGAAATCATTCCGACAACGGATCCCTGGCTTAGAAGATACTTCGCCAAGGGTACTTCTGGCCAACCATCCGAGAAGACTCCAAGAGTTGTCCAGAGGTGCAACAAGTGTTAAAGATTCGTTGTCGTGCCGAGGCATCCTGCGAAAGAGTTGACCCTTATGAGCGAGTTGTGGCCATTCTCTCAGTGGGGAATCGATATCATTGGACCTCTGCCCCCGAAAAGGGGCAAGTCAAATTCACCATCATGGCAGTCGACTACTTTACCAAGTGGGCCGAGGCGAGCCAGTGGCAAAAATTACGGAGCAGAAGGTGACTGACTTCATTTGGAAGAACATAATCTATTGGTTTAGAGTCTCGCATGCCATCATGTCCGACAACGGGAAGCAATTCAATAACGACATATTTAGAGGTATGTGTAGGGGGCTCGATATCTCGAATGTGTATTCCTCACCTCGTTTCCCATAGTCTAATGGGTAGGTGGAAGCCGTGAACAAGTCATCAAACATCACCTCAAGACGAAGTTGGAAAAAGCTAAAGGTAACTGGGCAGACGAGCTCCCATTTATTCTCTGGGCTTATGTAACGCCCCAAATTTCGAGGGTCGAGCAAAGTTCTACTCCCGAGATCTGGCACATCACTTATGCAACATGAATAATGATGTTCATATTTCATCCATATTAATTAGTCAAACATGAGTGAGATTATACTAAAACGGCATATCATACTCCGGATGTAATTAAATTAAGCAAGCGGAAGACTAAAATGTGTATATCAAACCAACTCTAGAGTATTAGTATGTATCCAAGCTAAACATATACAAGTATTGTTTCAAAATATACAAAATGAGGAAATGTAAAGTGTTCAACTAAGCCAATAATCCCAGTGTCCCTGCATATCAGTACGAAGTCTATATCGACCCGCCTGATAATTGAAAATAGGAGAATTCTTCCTCCTCATCCATAAAATCCTGCTCCATAGTACAAATATTATCTGCACCTGCATCTAAACCATAGTCTGGTTGGTATCTGTCCCAGGGTGGGAGTGAGTGATCAACTCAGTGTTATTACAAGGTAAAGGTTAACATGTAATCAAGTCAATCAAGTAGTAATGATAAAGCAATTCAACAATCACTTTCTAACTACTCTTTTTAATACAGGAATGGTGTGCAAGTAATGATATATGCCCTCGCACAAACTCCCTCACAAGCGACTCCGTCAACCTGGTTCGTGCATGACAACCTCCCTCAAGTGCCCTTCCTCGCTAAACGCTCCTCCTAACTAATGCAATGCGATGTATGGTCGTGTTAGCCGAGTACTTAGTTAGGCTTATTCATACAGTAGGTTTGGGAAGCTAGGGTACCTCCCTTTATATCATTTGCTTGAACCGAAGGATCCCTCTGGGGTCGTCAATCCTAGTTAAGCACATACGATAAGTAAGTTGTAGGGCATCACCCCTAATGAAAAGCAGTGGATAGGCAAATTCAAAAGTTTATACTCGAGGTCACTACGGGAGGCTCGTCACCTCAGCGTAGGCCGACAGCTCGAACACGGTGTCTCATCCACCATGCCCATCTCACGAGTTTTGGGTTGTTCACTGGTCACTACGAGGAGGCTCGTCACCCCAGCGTAGGCCGACAGCTCGACCACGATGTCCCATACCACCATGTCCGGCTCATGAGTCTTAGCGAATCCTGGTACCATAGTTAAAATGGGCTTTTACACTGGCGGGGGTATCTTAGATTCAAGCAGTGGCATCCATACGTGGTGAACATACATATGTCAATTGGTTTGTTGGGGAGGTTCGATTGGTACGAGCACACGCTAATGTAATCGATATGGAGTGCATAAGCACCCCGTGTGGCCTAACCACTGTCGACAATCATCGTGTGACCTAGATTCGTCGAATTTTCCTAACGTGGCATGACCAACTCGGCCACCCGAACATGAAAAATTACCAATTGCCTGGGCTATGTTGTAGCCCCAATCTTACTTAGATGCGGCAAATAAATACACGTGATAATCATTTCAGCATTTGACAAACAATCTAAGTAAATACTTCATTTGAGCATTTTATCAAACACCTTGATCATGTTACTAAATACTTACATTTTATCCATAAATTGCATAGAGGCAAATATGACTACATGAAAGAACTATATATATGTATAAGGCAATACAAAATCCTATGTTAATACTTGTAATAAGTACAAATCATCACTAATTTCTCATTCAGACAATTCAACAAACACTTAGACTACGTTATACCAAATACATGGACTAGGTTAGTTACAACACATATTTTAGCATTTCCTTATACGGAGAGATTAACGTACATATATCAATGACTAACCCTAGATCAGAAATCATGAAAAGCATAAATCATATGTAAATGCTTTTTCAAACATTTCAACAAATACATAGAATGCATATCTTACCCAATACAGTTTATACATGTATATTATACAGAAATCGGTATATCTAAGATAATATGGCAGCAATCAAGTCAGACATAAATCATTAGCTGACATTGAGAGCATTGAAAACAATAACCTAAACATTTATAGTCCACACCTTTTGTTGGAAAACTCGATTCAGACCTGATTTAGACTATACGTTTCTGAAAATGAGACGATAAACACCTATACGACGTAAAAGGTTAGCTAGCTCGACAAGCTACCAACCTAGATTTCTACAACGAGATTAGGGTTAGGGTTTCTTACCCAAATTCGTAGCCGAAATGGGTTGGATAGCGAAAGAAAATGGCAATCTAGCACGTGGAGTCGTGTGGGAGGATTCCTGCGACGATCTCCCAGAATCTCACTTCTCTCTTTCCTCTTTTCTCTTCTTCTCTCTCTCTCTCTCTCTCTCTTCTTTAAGGTTTTGTAAATTTGTCTATGAGAGAGGTGGGGTGAGATAAGGGCTCTATATAGGCTCAGAAGTGATGTAAATGGTCTTAGGGCCACTATATACATATGTTGTATCCTTTGGGCGGCTGTTTTTGACAAATAGGGCTCATAGGAAGGTCTCATACTCACGTCGCGGGGTAAGTTTCCCAACAATGGATCTATGCCAGGATGTGATTTCAGCGCGATTGGACAGGCCGATTAGCCGTGAAAGACCCGCATTAGATCAACGGTCGAACTTATTTGATCGAGGCCATAGTTATATGGATATGAGCAATGAAATTTCTTTTTTTCATGGGTGAAGTTTGGTCAAAAACTGACGGTCTAAAATCCTCAATTTCACATATGAGCGAATGGCCCAATTCACTTAAGTTCTAATTCATTTTCTAAAGATATTTGTGTTTCTCATACACTTCACTCAAGGCTCAAGTTATGCGTTTCTGGACACCATCTGGGCTCAATTTTTGCAATGGCTGTCAAGCTTAGTAGGAAAGTCATAACCTCATAGTTTCGCGGTCATCGGACTTTCGACGTGCAATCTGGGTCCGATACGCGGTTTCAATGTACTCCCGAGAGCGACAAGCTCTTGGGATTTCTCCTAGGTTTTTAAGTAGTGTTGAGTGTTCACTCCCCAAGTATAGGGTTGTGATGTAGTAATAAACTCGGTAAGACCAAGGTCGAATCCCAAGGGACTGATACTTGTACGTTACCTGAAACTAGGTAGAAATAGCACTAGCCTAAGATGAAATCTAAATCCGATATAAAGTGATGAATAATGGTGAGAGATTAATCTAAAACTTAAGAAAAATCAGAGATAAGAAACTAGGGATTCAGAGGATCCACTTGTAGAGATCAGGGAGATCTTATGTCTGCTTCAAAAAAATCATGAAAATTAAATTGAACTTCCTCTGATATAATTTCAAAGAGATGAAAGGTATATGAATTAGAATGGATTCTATCACCAAACCATGCCCAGGAGACAAAGTCAACAAAAGAATTAAACTAATTACCAACCAATCAGATGATTATGAAGGTTAGGAAGGGTACCGACATCCAACCATGCCCAGGAGACGATGGCGAACAGCAGGGCTTGCTGACATCATAATCAAAAGAAGGGAAAAGAAATACTCAAAGCCATTGCAAACCCATTGTAATTTCAGTCACAACAGGCCATTAAAAACTAAAAATATTCCCATAATAAATTAAATCAAAAACCTCTTCAATATAAACAAAAGGCACAAGCAACATCTCTCCCATCAGACTACAAGCTTTACCTCTTAGCCCTAGCTAAGAGGTTTAGCTTAGCATCATGATTAGGCTAAATCTCTTAACAAACATAAAATTGACAAAAGAAAAATAAAAAGGAAAAGAAAACAACCACTGTACTCTCTCCCTTCTTTCGTCCTTCAGGTCCTGCCCTAGCCAAGGTTCCATCCTCCATCCCAAGGCTGCTCCTCTTGAAATTTCGTCACTTAGACGATGGTAACATGGGCCGTGGGAATTTAATAGACGGTCCAGATTCATCATATGGACCGTGATGGTGGCCCACAGGATTTGCCCGCAGGCTCTGTTGTGAAACAGAGCCTGCGCGTTTTAGCACTGTGATGGTCAGTGGACCCACGATTGATGTCAGTTAAAAAATTCACACCGATCATTGAACTCTACTCGAAAAACCAATTGAAAATGGCTAGTTTTTTATTAGAATCGGTGTGGCCCACGTCGTTTTCTATTCCGCCGTCCATTCTGCGATTGACGATTGGGAACATGCGTACGCTTGCATGGTAGAAAAAGGAAACCTAGGCGTTGGTCTTGGCCATCTCCTGAGACACTTTAACGGTTCAGATCATCTAAACGGATGATGAGTGGGGCCCATAAGGATCAACCGTCGGTCGGCGTGGAAGATGCTGGCTAATTTTGAGCTTCTTTTTAAAGAAGTATCGGTCAGCACCTTCTGACCGATTTCTTGAGTTGCAGTGCACGGCTGGAGCATATACGCTATGCACGTGCAATGTATGGGTGGGTCTCATGGTGATGTATATGAGAAATCCACACCATTCATCTTGTTTCTCTTATAATTTCATGGGTTGAGACCAAAATTGAAGCATATCAAGAGATCAGGTGGGCCCCACTTAAGGATTAAAAGGGCTGATCTGTCCGTTGGGACACTTCCATAAGGATCCAACAGCTGAAATTTGACATGTACGGTTAGTTTTTGGTCCTCGAGCCATGTATAAAGTTTCGAGCCAATCGGATGGCGAGAACCCTGTGATCTTGCGTTCTGCGCCAGTTTCAGGCCTCTTTAACGTGAACGGCTTTATTTCCTCGGATCCCTGGTGTGTAATTCCGTCGATCTTGGTCCCCTAGAGTCCGTCTCTTGCCTTGGTGCATTTTGAACGTTAAATCCGTGCTTTTAGCATCCCGATCCAGTCCAAGCTCGCGATTACACCTTGCAACACAAACATGATTAAAATGGGCTATTAAACGGTACCATGTTCATAAATCCAGGCAATAACTGGGTCTGATATGCAATATTTGACCCTCAACATTGAGTTAGCGATTTTGATAGTTTTGGATCTTGTCATTTGTGTAAATGGTGGTTCAAGCTAAATCTACCGATTATTTAGTTTTGCACTTAACATATTTTTGCCTAAATTTCTACGGGATACGATCCTTAGGTATTTCTGCCTAAGGTGGTACTCGGCCCTTTGTACGGATTTTTTTTAAGACGTTACAGCTTACAGGACCACAGCCCAATCATCCACGGGGGAAACCCCTTCCTCACTGTCTTATGGCTCGGGGGCGATCATTCCAATCGAGATCGGCACCCCCACAGCGCGGGTAAGAAATTATCATGAGGGTGTCCACTACCCCACCCATGGAACGCCGAGCACTTGAATGTCTATTAACCTTGAAGAAATGAAATAAAAGCTATGACGACTTAGATCCACTAGCCATTTAAGGCTCTCAATAAAAGCATCATCTATTTCCCTTCTATCTGCCCTCCTCGTTCTACTTAATATACTATGTGAAGAGTCATCTCTCATGTGCAGAGACGAACTCGGCGAACCGATCACTTAAAGAAGGGGTCGGCTCATCATTTGACAATGGCCTATGGAACGACTAAGGGTTACCTCTCACTTGTAGAGATAAAACCCTTAGATGAACCAACCCATTAAAAGAAGAGGTCGGCTCGCCACTCAACATATGCAGCAAACCACAGTACAGGACAAGCATCCACAAATACGACAAATAAAGCACTTAATGAAGCAGGAATATCCACAATTTCTGACTTGTTTATTGCAAAAAGATAACAAAAAGATTAAAAAAAACTTAGGGAAATCATCCCAAGGTTGGCTCCACAAGGGCCTCGGCTTCAGGAGTCTTCTCGGAGGGCCCGGCTTCAGTGGTCTCCTCAACGTTAGCTACCGCTGGAGGGACTTCCGTCTTTACGCCTGGAGAGTCCCCAGTATCTATCACCAAGACGTCCAAGTCCAGATCTGAATAAGCATCTCCGACCTCATCCAAGCATGCTTTGTGGCCGGTGTTATAAGCAAAGTCGTAAATCTTCTCAATCTCATCATTCCGCTCTTTGGAGGACTTGAACTCCTCCACAGCTGCTGCGGCCTGGGATGCGGCCAAGGCCTCCAGCTCGAAGCGCTGTCTGGCGAGACCCAGCCTCACGCTTAATCGCTTTGAGCTTAGTTGCCAACTGAGCATTGTCCACCCTCGAGCCATTTAAGGTTAACTCATACAAGTCTGCGCGAGCCTGCAACTCGTTGATCTCCCCCTAGAGACCCATCTCCTTTAAGTGACTCACCCCCAGCTGGGCCTTCATCTGCCCCCACCTCAGAAGCTGAGGTATTCAGTTGGGTCTGTGATTGCTCTACCTTCGACACTAAGGCCTTCAGGCGTTCCTTAACCTTGGCCTTCTCTTTCTTAAGATTAGCCATCGTCCACAACCTTTCTTAAGTGAGGACGAGTGATGGCAGCACCTGGAAGGACCTAAATGTTCAAACCGACAACTAAAAAAAAGAGTAATCAAAACTAAAGTCTACCGTGTAACAGCACAATGCGAAGCTGTTCAATACCCCATCAAGGGGTCGGTTCAGAGTGCTGACGACGGCGCTCTCCTTTGCATGCTTCGCCGCCCAATCATTTAATAACGCCATGTGGTGACCTTACGCGAGCGACTCCTTCTCATGTGAAGGGGCGGGGCTTGCGAGCTGCCCAAGGTCAGGCACAACCGAGGCCTAATTCTCGGCCTTGGGCATGGCAGAGTTGCCGACTAGCGTCTCAATCTCACCAACCAACTATGCAATAATGAAGTAGAGGTTGGGATTGCACTCATCAAATGAATGAGGAGAAGGCGATGCGACGGCCACGGATTTCCCTCGCATCCAGGGGGGTGACGACGGGCAAGCCATGGAGGCTGGAGCTACTGCCATGAAAGCTAGAGCAAGTGCTGGTGCAAGTGTTGATGTTGGTGTCTGCACTGCAACTACCTCGGCCATGGGAGGCTCGGCCACAATGACCTCGGGTGCTGAAATCTTCTCCCGGGCCTCAGACTCGGGTGCGAGAATCTTCTTTCTACGAGTCATTACCTTAACCCGAGTCACCGGCGCCGACGAAAAAATATCCTTGAATGAGGGACGGGCGGCCCCCCCCCCCCCCCCCCCTCTCTCTCTCTCTTCCTCTTTAACCCCACAGCTTCAGACATTCCTAATCAACAAGAAGGTTCAGCCTCATTTACTCAGGATACTCAATCGCAAGATCCAGTCAAAAGGCTTACCTAGTGCGATGGGGAGGGGTTAAACTCTACAAAACCCAGACGAAATGAGGTTGTCTAGACTGATCTTATAGTGCCAGATGCGGCTTTCCTCACTGAGTAGACGAGCCCTAGCTATCTGGGCTCAGAGATGGGAAGACAATTCTGGCAAGACCCTACGATAGTCTACGAGTAAGAGCAGAGGCTGTTAGAATAAACAACAAGTGAAAAAAACAAGGAAATCTACAAGTAATCGGTTCACTACCTTGGAGGCTGAACTAGGTAGGTACTCAGACTCAGAGGTGTCTGAGCTCAGATGTCGTTGCCTTCCACTCTCCTGGGGCCCAAAACCATTTTCCTTTCCATTCTTTGTTGGAAGAAGGTAGTTTGGTGATGAGCTGTCTTGTGCCCAGGCTGAGAAGTAGTACCAATATGACTCGACTTTATCATGCTTTGCCTGATACATTGCCAAGAACTCGTCCGACGAGAGTTCTTGGTTCTTCACCTGTCACTAGATGATGTACGACAACACCAGGATTTGCCATGCTTTTGGAACGAGTTAACCTAGAGCGAGCTTCAACTGCGCCAGCACCTCGCGCATGAAGGGATGAAGCGAAAACTGGAGTCCCCACATAGGGCGCAATGGAAGATAGCTACTTCCCCATCGGAAGGGGCTCCCGGTCCATCTGTGACAAAAGGAGCCCTCATATGCATCAAGTCTAAGATCTAGTGCTCGGCTCAGAGGCAAGCCATCTGAGACTCAACGAAGATCGAGCTCCACGAAGTTCCAGTTCTAGACCGGCCACCCAAGGGCCCAGCCAACGACCTCCCAGCAGGGTCTCAGGATATCCTCATGGCCCCCTTAATCCAATCCTTGGACTTCGCCCCAGTACTCCTCTTGGGCGGGAGATATAGTGGGATGGCCTAGAGAGGACCTTCCGAGCTCTGACGCTCAGAATCTGTACTCCATAGCTCCGACCTGTTCAGGACTTCATGGACTTTGTCCGAATTGCTCGACATTGCGAAAGAAAGGAAATAGACAGTAGAAGACTCACAGCGCTTCGGTGATTTGTTCCAACCTGCGGGCGATTTACTCCAACGATGCTTTCCCTTCCGGGATTCCTCTTTTCCGACATCAGGTCTCAGTGAGAAGAGCGAGGGTAAAGAAAAAGCTAGAGTAATCAGAGTGCAAAAGAAGTGGAATGAAAAATGCATCGGGGTTGTTAAGGCACAAAAATATTCCATTGCAGTGGTCAGAGAATTCCATGGTGTAGATCTTTCCCAGGGTCATTCACTCCTTATTTTAGTAAAAATCAGCATTCAGGGGTATTTTGGGTATTTTGGTAAAAATCAGCGTCCAGGGGTATTTTGGTAAAAATCAGCGTCCGGGGGTATTTTGGGTATTTTGGTAAAAATCAGCGTCCGGGTGTATTTTGGGTATTTTGGTAAAAATAGCGTCCAGGGGTATTTTGGGTATTTTGGCAAAAATTAGCGTCCAGGGGTATTTTGGGTATTTTAGTAAAAATCAGCGTCCAGGGGTATTTTGGGTATTTTGGTAAAAATCAGTGAGTTAGGGTATTTTGGTAAAAGGCAGTGAAGAGGGTGTTTTGGTAAAAAGGGTGTACGGGTGTCATTTTAATGGAGAAGGCATGTACACCGCCATTTAAGGGAGAGGTTGGTGAATACCACTATGTAAGGAAAGAGATGGAAGATTGTATGAGGAAAGAAGTGGTGGTGAACACCACTGTATAAGGGAGGAATGCCTATAAACACTCCCTCCCATGCCTCATTTGGACAGGAGACAAGAAAGAGACAAGAACGAAGGGAGATAAGAAGGAAGGAAGACAAGAGAGAGAGAAAAGAGAGGGTTTGCTCGAACCCATGCAACTGAAATGGGTTGTGGCAAACCCGCGCAAATGAAAGGGGAGGAAAAGCCCCTGCGCTACTTCTCTCTCTGCTTGTCCTGAGGATAAGCTTTTCTTGTCCAAACAGAAGGCCCTTGCATGACTACGCACAACCACTTCTGCAGAGAAGACCTTTGCGCGAGTTCGCGCAAACCATTCCTACAAAAATCCCTTTGCGTGACTGCACGCAACCACTTGTGCTGAAAAAACCCATTGTGCAGGGTCGTGCAACCACTCCTGCAAAAAGTTCCCTGCACCACTTCTCATGCACATTTGTCCATAAACGTTGTCTTAAAGGAAATTCCATGCGCCACATCAAGAGGAGCTTGTCCTAAGACAAGCCTTATGTTGTCTTAACAGATACTCCACGCCACATCAAGAGGAGCTTGTCCTAAGGGAAGTCTTATGTTGTCTTAAAGGAAAGTCCATGCGCCACTTGTTATGGGATTTGTCCTAAGACAAGCCTTATGTTGTCTTAAAGGAAACTTCATGCACCACCTTGTGAGGGAACTTGTCTTGATGCATGACTTTTGTCCTAAAGTAAGCTCCATGCACTCTACATTCCTTGCTAGGCCTGTGTACTCCTACCCTTGGGATCGTCGCTCCACATTTCAAGGGACCGCTCCACATTTCAAGGGATGATCATCGCTCCAACGGAAGGATGATCAGAACCGATCTCAACGGTCAGATCAAGGAAGAATGAACGAAAGAATGATCAAAACTGATCTCAACGGTCAGATCAAGGAAGAATGAACGGAAAGATGATCAGAACTGATCTCAACGGTCAGATCAAGGAAGAATGAACGGAAGAATGATCAGAACTAATCTCAACGGTCAGATCAAGGAAGAATGAACAGAAAGATGATCGGAACTGATCTCAACGGTCAGATCAAGAAAGAATGAACAGAAGGATGATCAAAATGGATCTCAACGGTCAGATCAAGTGTTTCAAGCCCACACAACCCATCTCCCCTAGAGATGTGATCAAAAAGCGTCAAAATGCTGCTAAAATTGTCATCGGACTGTCTTCTATTTCATTCGTTACTTTGATTGATTGTACTCTATTTTTCAGATCAAGGGAATCCGATGATGTAAATTAACTCAGAATAAATGGGATCATTGTTCTCTTATCGAATTCTTTGTTATCATTGAATAAATCCTCCAAATCAAACGCATTTGTTTTCTTGTTGAAACAGGGGTCTCTTATAGTATGAGCCCGTCACCCGCCATCATGATGGGCAGTTATAGCTGAAGCTGAAACAGCTCAGATCCAAGCCCTCCTGTGCACGTGGTGATCCATGATATGAGTAACCAAACGTCATCCCGACCTGCGCACAGTCAACAGTTAATGCATAGTCATCTTTACGCATCGTTCCGATCTGTAAGCCACCAACGCCCAATGCACCGACGACCCTTCGTATTTTGAGATACAGGTGACACCCCGTGATCCACTCGGCTGAACCGCTTCGACATTTGCGGCCACATGGCTAATGCACAATGGTAAGGGTGGGAGCGACAGCTAGCCCCATGCGAAACACGGATTCCAAAGACCATAATGGGGACGCAGATGTCGAATCGGTTAACTACGAGTCAAATCGAGGTTAACTATGACACCAGTGATCGGGCCCCTAAGCAAACACATATCCAACTCGAGGCGATTGTCCGATCCGAGGATTCTAGCTGAATGATAACATTGACCCTGGACTCAAGATAAGTCGTGCGTTCTACAAGACATGTCGGACCTCGGAGCGGTGACACCACGTTCGACCCGATTGAGATAACTTGGAACACAGGAAAGCATCTGTTCGACCATTGTACTATTGAGTCGAGGGTCACTGTCTCAAACCTAGGATTAGTGTTCCAAGACAAGCTTCTTTACTTAGTATATTGACAGCCCGCTTTTATACATATATAGACTCAGATCACCGAGTAAGGTTCGGACCATGAGGTCGACTTTGATAAAGACTAAGTCTCGGCAAAGGCAGTGCTCACGCCATGATCAGGTAGTGCTCACGGCACGATCGGCACGATCTTGGGATAACTGTCAATTACCGTGCGTACACGTAGTGGCTATGACCACGCCTAGATTATCGGGCACGTCCTAAGCGACCCTTAGGTATAAAAGCAGGACATTTCTACAGGAACAGGTATGCAATATCTCACACCCTCTATACTCTACACTACTTAGACCTAGATTCCCTAGCCTGACTTAGGCATCGGAGGGTCCCCTGCTTGAGCCATGGTCCCCTTTACTTACCTTTCTGCGCAGGACCAGGATTCGTCCCAAGTACTTGGGAGGTCGGCGAAGGGTTGTCCAAATTCTTGCATCAACAAGTTTCAACAACGTTTCTTATATACCCGGCCCACCTGATGAATGATCAACCTAATTTTCAATTTGTCTTTGACACACGTATGCCAAGGTAAAACCGAATTTCCACGTAAGTTGGGTGTGGTAGTTTGTGTATCACACTTTCTCCACGGACGCGGATTAGATACTAACATGTTGAGTAGCGAGTCCACTGCTGAAGTGATGTCACCAAGTTCTGTGGGCCCCACCATGATGTATGTTTTGTATCCACACCTTCCATCCATTTTGAGATATCATTTTAGGGCATGAGCCAAAGAACAAGGCAGATAAAAAGTTGTAGTGAACCCAACACAAAAAATAGTCCGGAGAGTGATTCCCACTGTTGAAAGTATCATAAGGCCTACCATAATGTTTATTTGAAATCCAACCTGTTCAAAAGTTAAAGAGAAAATGAAAGAAGGGAAAACACAAACATCAGCTTGATCTAAAAATTTTGTGGCTTTTAGAAGCTTTTAGCTGTGGGCGTTACTGTCCCCACTGCTTTTTATGCTGGGTCTACTAAAGCTTTGGATTTAACTAATTCATTGGATATTGCCCTAAAATGATCTCTCTAGGGGGGATGGAAGGTGTAGACTCAAAACATACATCATGGTAGGTCCGTGGAACTGTGACACCACTTCTGTAGCGAGTCTCGCTGCTCAACCTGTAAGTACCTAATCGGGGACGCGGATTTCCAGGAAATCCAAGTGGGGCCCACAGTAGTTTTTGTGAGAAATCTATCCTATACATACCTTTTTTGAGATCATTTTAAGACATGGGGTAAAAAACGAGACGGATCCCGTACGAAGGTAGGCCGAAAATACGAGGATTGAACGTCCACGGTTGAAATATTCATGGGGCCAAAGAAGTTTTGAACCATTCTAATATTTGTGTTTTAAATTCATCTAAGTAGGATTGACATTAAGAACTGTATGGGTGGCATGCAAACATAACTGTAGAAGTTTTTAACGGTAGGAATTTTCATACCCACGTTTTCCTTTAGTGAAGCTTTACCTGGGTATTGGATCCGGCTCACTTTTGGCCCTTTAAACTAAAATGATCTCAAAAAACGTATGGATGGGATGGATTTCTCACAAACATCACAGTGAGCCCCACCTAGGTTTTCAGCGCAGGAACTTTCCTAATATGCACCCTTTCTCGCATGGGACACGGATTTCCTGCAAAAGGCTTTCGCATGAGGTTCCTGGAAACTTAGGTGGGGCCTACAGTGATGTTTGAGAGAAATCCACCGTCTATCCATTTTTTGAAATCATTTTAGGACTTGAAACAAAAATTAAGTAGATCCAAGACTCAAGTTATCCATTTTTTGAAATCATTTTAGGACCCAAGACTCAAGTGCGCCGCACTAAATGAAAATGTGTGCAGGAAAATTCTGGCTGTTGAAACATTCCTGCCATCGACAGTGATGGTTATATGTCATCTATACCATTTATAACGTCATTCATGTTGAGATGAAATGAAAACACAAATATTATCATGATTCAAACTTCAGTGACCACACGAAATTTCAACTGTTGACATTCAATACTTACATTTTTGGCTCACCTGAGTATTGGATACCGCTCATTTTTAGCCTTGTGTTCATTTTTAGCCTTGCGCTCTAAAATGAGCCCACAAAACGGATGAATGGAATGGATTTTTCAAAAACATCACCTCAGGCCCCACCTAAGTTCCCAGCGCACAGGTTCTGCCAAAGGCTTTCCTCAGGGAGTCCCCGTCCCTCCATGTGGAAGGACACGAGTTAGCTACCGACAGGGCCGGTATCGAGACTGGCTACTGAAGTGATGCCGCCAAGTTATGTGGTACCCATCATAATGTATGTGTTGCATCCACATTATCCATTCATTTAAAGATATCAATTTAGGGCATGAGCCAAGGAAAATCCAAGGCTTGAATGGACCCCTGCACATAAAACAGTGGAGAGAGTAACACCCATTATTAAAATTTTATAAGGGCCACCAAAGTTTTGGTTCAAACTGAAATTTGTGTTTTCCCTTTTTTCATGTCTGCCTTAACTTATGAGCACGTTGGATCTCAAATAAACATTATAGTGAACCGCAGGAAGGTTTCAATGGTATACGTTACTCTTATCACTGTTTTCTATAGTTGGTCCACTCCAAGTATGGATCTAACTCATTCTTTGTCACATGCCCTAAAATGATTTCTCCAAATGGATAGATGGTGTGGATATAATATATTTGGGTTCGACCGAACTTGGTGACATTACCTCATTAAGGATGCATTCAGGAGGAATTTCTTGTACTAGGATGCTGGGTGGGGCCAACGGAGAAGCATGTCTTTGTGAAATCTGCCCGGCCTTCCTTTTTGGGAGCTCATTTTATGACGTGTGACTAAAAAATAGTGAATCCAATACTCTAGTGGGTCACATGAGAGGAAATAGTAGGCATTTAGTGAGCATTCTGGTGGACATAAAAGTTCTGTATCTGCTTATATTTTCGATTTTTTCACGTAATGCCATTTGGAATGACCTTGTAACGGTTTGGATAGCATATAAACATAGGTTGAACCTAGGAAGGTTTCTGCTGCAGAAATTTATTTTCCCAATTTTCCCTCATGTGTGACCCACTTGAGTTTTGTATCCACCTTATTTTTTGTCTCACGTTCCCGAAATGAGTTCTAACAACGGATTGACGGAATGATAAACGGAATGATTTTATCATATACATTTCAGTGGCCCCCACCCGGCATCTTCCTGCGCAAGGGTCTCGCGGGAAATCCGCGTCCCTTCAGTGGCGATTCTGGCTACTTAACCTGTTAGTATCTAATCCACGTCCCGCGTGGACGGCTCAGATAATAAATTGTTGGGTCTGATGATGAAGACACGTGGAAGCCGATTTCCTTTTCTCATGGAAGCGGATTAGGTACTGAGTAACTCAGTACCCTTAGCGTACTGAGTAAACTGTGTGGGGTCCACTGTTATTTATTTATTTTATCCACTCCGTTAATCCATGTTAAAAGATAATTTTAGTCTTAATACCAAAAACGAAGCAAATTAAAATCTCAAGTGGACCACACCACAGGAAACAGTTTGATTGAACATCTACCATTGAAACTCTTTTGGAGGCCAAAGAAGTTTTGGATCAAGCTGATGTTTGTGTTTTCTCTTCATCAATGCCTTTGTGATCTTATGAACAGGTTGGATGACAAATAAAAATTACTTTGGATCCTAGGAAGGTTTCAACGGTGGAAATCATTATTCCACACTGTTTCCTGTTTAATGGTCCACTTGAGCTTTGGATTTACTTAAATTTTAGTATCAAACCCTAAAATTAGCAGTAAAAAATCGTTGGACGGTGTGGATAAACTACATAAATTCACAGTGGGCCCAACTGAGTTTACTCAGTACGATAAAAGCGTACTGAGTAACTCAGTACGCAATCCGATTTCTCCTCCCATGTCTTTTGCGGGCATGGCAATCGCTTTTACGAAAGGTTTTCCATTTAAGATACCCAATTAATTGAAGTAACCATTACGTTCGTACCAAAAAGGGTGGCGGAGTGGCTGGTATACCTCACACCGGATATATAGCTGTTGTAGTGGCGGTAGCAAGTTTTGCAGGTTTGATCACAATGTATATGTTATATCCAAACCATCCAATCATTTGGCGAGCTACTCTTAAAGCTTGAGACTAAAAATAAGATAGATCTAACTATCAAGTGGATCACACGGAAAAAACCAGTGAGGAATTAAACGTCTACCATTGAAACCCTTTTTGAGGTCACAAAAGTTTGGATCAATATAAAATTTGTTTTTCCTCTTCATTCAGGTATTTGTGACCTTATGAACAGATTGAATGTAAAATAAACATTATGGCAGGCCTTACAAATTGTTTAACAGTGAAAATTATTATCTCCACGGCTAAGGGTGTGGTCTAGATGATCTTTAAATATGATTCATTTTTTGAATAATGTCCTAAAATGAACTCTAAAAATAGATAAAGAGTGTAGATATAATAAATACATCACTGCAGGGTACATGTAACCATGAGGAGCGGCAGTGCCCGTCTTCGCACGAAACATCAATACAGCAGCTATACAGCTGGTGCAATGTACACCAGCCAATCCACTTCCACCAAAAAGAGGTCGGCAGCTTTGCTGGCCCCACCGTTTTGTTATCTTAAATTCACTCCAAATGTGGTGAATCTCCCTGTATTAAGCTCATAGTCCAAAAATTATTTTCATTTGTAATCCAGAAGGCTATGCCATTTAAAACAGCTTATATGTGATTTAGAGCGGGTCGCGGATAGTTTCATGGCCAAGATGGATCAGAAAAGGCCCGGTCGACGATAGAAGTGATCCGGACCATCAGACCTTAGATTGGGTGTATCTCGCAATCTGGAATGAGTTATCTGACGTAAAATATATGATTTTGGGGTAGAACGAGCTACTTTAGCCAACCAACCCCGCTATGCCAGGTTGCGCAGCCCGGAATTGCGAAAAACCCCTTGATCGACGGTCGTTTCCCTGTTTTAATTTCATTTTTACTATAAATAGTAAGTTTTAGTTTGATTATAACTCTTCATCCGTCGGGCTTTAGGAGTTGCGCCCAACGTGAAAAGAGCTTAGAATAATTAGGAGAACGGTTTGGTGAAGCCAAATAGGACACTTACTATTTTTGGCCGAAAACCTTGCGCACTAGTAGCCATCACAGCCGTCTATAAATAGTAAGTCGCGGATTCTAGGAGTTTGAGTTGTAGTTTGATTTTGATTTCTTTCACATTGCTTGGTACCCCTATTTAAAGGGTTGTGAACTCGTTTTTATTCATTCATTAATCAATTTTGAATTTATTAGAATTTATTTCTATTTTCTTCTTTCTTTCCTCGTGGATTCGAGAAGTCTCTGTGAGGAGTCCAGAGAAGTTCCGTGAATTCAGAATAGTTATCCTCTTGAGGAAGACGGTGCTCGACCCCATGTCCTCCCTTGCGTCAATATGGTAATATTCACTCTTTAAATTATTTTTTCACTAAGGGCTTGTTTGGCCGGGCAAATTGGATGGGATTAGAAGTGATTGGAAGATAGATCCCGGGATTAGCTAAGCGTGCCAAATAGACACGGGATCCTGATCCCGAGATTAGCAATCCCATGGATCTTAAGACAATCCACCGACATCACCATCATTACCTTTAAATCCCATCTGATCCACCCTAATCCCTTTAAAATTGCTTGGGACGTGTTTAGTTTGAGGGATTGAAAGGGATTAGAAGGTTTAATCCCGGGATTGGTTGGGCGTGCCAAACAGACCCGATATAGCAATCCCATGGATCTTGCACCAATCCACTGACGCAACTATCATTACCTTGAAATCCATGTAATCCACTTTAATACCATCCAATCCCATCCAATCTGCCCGCCAAACAGGCCCTAAGGGCTTTGTAAAAATCAAAGATGACATCCATTTTCTAACTTTTTTCTTTAGTGTGGCCCACATGATTCATTGATTAATCTATTTCATTGGACATAGGCCTAACATAGGATTACATATCTTATGATCAGATAATGGATGGGCTTATAAAAAATCAATTGTTTCCCTTCAAATTTCCTTTAAATGTGTACTTCTTAAATTATTCGGAGTGGTATGCCACCTTGATTTTTTCTGGGTACAAGTAGATGTATGTGGGAAAATAACTCCATTAGACGCATAGCTTCACACCAATGGTATCAGTTGAAAAAGAAAAGTCCAACATTAATTTTTATATTGCCCATAATGATTATTATAAAAAATCTTATTAGATGCCCAATTAAAATTTATGCCGAAGGCCTGTAAATCAAGCCTATCCATGATTCAGGTGGGCCATATGAAGTAAAAATTTTTAGAAGAAGAGACTTGCCCTGTCCACTATTTCCAATCATGTAGCCTGAATTACAAATAGGGTAGTTTTTGGACCCTTGGCCTAACATGAGGTTATGCATGGGACGCAGATTCCTGTGAAATCCTTTAGCAGGAAGTTCCCGCGCAAGGGTGCTGGGTGGGGGCCATTGCAATGTAAGCAAGAAATCTATTCTGTTCATCTATTTTTAGAGATCAATTTAAGACACGTGATAAAAAATAAAGTCAAAACTCAAGTGAGTCACATGAAAGGGGAAATTGGGGAAAGAAATTACTACCATTGAAACCTTGCTAGGCTTCGCCTTGATATTTATATGCTATCCAAACCGTTTATAAGGTCAATCCCAATGGAATGAAGTGAAAACACAAAAAATAATAATAATAATAATAATAATAATAATAAATAAATAAAAATAAGCCTTATATAAAACATTCATGGCCATAAGAATGCTTTAACGGTGCTCACTAAATGCCCGCTCCTTACTCTCGTGTGACCCACTTGAGTGCGGGATACACTTCATTTTTTGTATAACATCCTAAGATGAGCTTAAAAAAATGGACAAACAGAATGGATTTCTCACAAACATCTCAGTGGGCCCACCTAGCATTTTTTTTTTTTTTTTTTTGTTTTACACACTCACGCCATGGTGGGATTTCACCATCTATGGTAGTTGAACCATCAACCGGGTGTTAAAATTTCTAAGAGTTTACCACTGGAGTTTTTAAGAATTCTAATTTAAATATATGCAAGCATTGTATATATAGTAAATAATCTAGGTTATCCTTTAAAATTGGTAAACATGTATGTATGGGAGTGCTTGATTGTGTGCACTCTGATGTATGGGAGTCATCGCCCGTGGTTTTCGTTAGAAGGTCATCATAGTTTGTCACATTTATTGGCGACTACTTTTGAAAAGTTTGAGTTTATTTTAAGAAACGTAAATCTAAAATTTTTACCAAATTCAAATAATAGAAGGTCATGATGGAAAAATAGTCAAATCAAAATTAAAAGTTTTAAGGACTGATAATAGTAGTGAATTTACTTCTATTGAGTTTAATGAATATTGATAAAATGAATGGATCATTTAGCATAACACAATGCGTCACCCACCTAAACAAAACGATGTAGTTGAGCACATGAATCAAACACTCTTGGAGATGGCCCACTTCTCCCTCTTATCTCTCTTCAAAATCCTTAAAACATGCTTCATCAGAGTTGAGGGTGAGATTGGTGAAGTGGGGGTTGAGGATGAGATTGGTGAAGTGGAAGCAACATCCTCCAAGATCTACGGAGTGCTGACTCTGAACCTAATCGCATGTTCTTCCAAAAAAAACATAAAGGTGCATGCATATGAATTTTATCAATAGAAAATAGAGTTTAAGAGCTTACCAGTCGGTTAAAAGTGAAGTCCAGGGATATATCTCCATCATATTTGCGTATGCCCCATCCCATGTCAGTAGTCTTGCGAAACATGAATTGCCTACGATACTATTTGACATAGAGATGCCCTGACAAATCCCCTCCATCCATCAGTTTCTCAAGATAACAATAGTACAGGAATCCAAAAATCAGACATATTAAAAACTCAGGTGGACCACATCACATGAAACAGTGAGAATAAAAACATCCACTATTGAAATCTTCTTCTAGCCAACCATGGTATTTATATGTCATCCAGCCGTTCATAGGGTTATTACAGAAATATCATCCGGATACAAAACTTCTGTGGCCTTAACAAAGTTCCCAACGGTGAGCGATCAATCCCTGTTGTTTCATGTGGTGTAGGCCACCTGAATTTTGGACCTGTCTGTTTTCTATTTACTAATTGTGTCGTATTATGATCTTGAGAAACTGATACACAGAGTAGATTTGTCATCGGAGAAGATTCCCTATGTGCCCCCGATAGCTTCCACAGGAGCTTCATGTGGGGGCGGCGGCACAGGAAATCCGCGTCCGTCTCTGGGTAGTTGAAACGGATCGGCTACTCACCCTGCCACTATCCATGGGTTAGTGGTCGGTGGTTTGTGGCCCCACCATGATGATTTTGTTTCATCCATGCCGTCCACCCATTCTTCCAGATCATTTTGTCCTAGGATCCTAAAAATGAGGTTGATCCAAATCTTAAGTGGACCGCACGCTGTTAATTGTATGCCCACCATTAAAAAATTCTTGGGGTTACAAAAGTTTTAGATCAAGCTGATGTATTATTTTTCCCTTCATCCATGTTTGTATGACCTAATTAATAGGTTAGATGTCAAATAACCATTACAGTGGGTCCTAGGATGTTTTTAATTGTGGACGTTCAATCACTACTGTTTCCCATAGTGTGATCCACTTAAGATTTAGATCTACGTCATTTTTGGGATCAATTCTTAAAATTATATTTCAAAATAGATGGACGCCGTGGATAAAACATATGTATCATGGTGGAGTCCACATAGCACCGACCACTAGCCACCTGACTACGTGCGTATCGAACCGGCCGAGCATCAAATATCTCTACCGTTCCCATCCAATTGATGGCCCACAAAGTTGATGGTCTTTATGACGCGGAAAATGGACAGGTATACAGTTATGCGGACTGATTCAACTCCACGTGGCTACTTCTACGCGAATAAATAAACTAACCGAAGTCAAGTGGTTACAACTAACTTCTGAGCCGTCAAATCATGAAATATTTTTAATCGTAGCTAAAATCTGAAAGCTTTCCAATCCAACGGTTATTAATTAGGACGACCAACTTCTTTCATCCATTAATCCGATGGTCATGATCCATTCTCCATTCAGGATGGAGCCATGATCTGCATTTTCTAGGCATTTCTTGCTTGGAGAGAAGCGGTAATGCCGGTCACTCCTAAAATGGGGTCCTCGCTCCACTTGCCTTTACCCAGAAATCGGATTGCCTACTGAGTAGATCATTAAGCAGCGTACTTGATAAACTCTGTGTGCCCAACGTGATGGATGTGTCATGTCCACACCAGTCACTCATTTTTTCAGATAATTTTAAAGCATGGTTTCAAAATTCAAGAATTGAACATATACCTTTGAAGACTTTTGGGTCGACTGAAGTTATAGATGACGCTGATATTTGTGTTTTCTCTCGGTGCATATTTTAAAAATCTCATAATACTTTAATGTAGGCCCTGGGAAGGTTTGAGATGCACATCATTATCTCTACTGTTTTATGCAGTGTGCTTCAATTAAGTTTTGTTTATGCTTTAATTTTGAGTTTAACCCTTAATATGAGCTGAAAATTTAGATGAATGGCGTGGATAAGCTACATACAATGATGGTCCATCTCACAGAGTTTACTTAGTATCATAAGCCTCATTTGGCACAGAACATTAGATGAGATCACGTGGGATGGTGCAAATTTCACCTAATTTGCATTTGGTGAGGATGAGAAAGATTAAGAATTGGTGGGATGGAATTGCATTTGGTCTCATGCATGGTTTAGGTGGATTTTAAAATCCAATGCACATGGGGTCACCACATTGAAGCATATGTTTATTCATATTGCTTATCTGTATATACTATTCACACGTGACATTCTAGTTATATACGTGTACAAGTGAACAATATCCGTTGTGAATTTGGTCCATTAATCACAATGTCATGGTCCACCAAACATAATTTTACTTAATTCAATGTTCTCCCGTGGCAAGAATTTTATCCCAAACATGTAATTAAATGGCCAAAATATCATGGTATTTCAAGACATGCAATCATTTTACAATAACAATGTTAATCCCATTTAAAACTATTCAATACCATTTTATCCTACAGACCAGACACGCCCTGAAAGTGTATTGAATTACTCAACATGCAATTGGCTTTCCTTTACGAAATTAAGAAGGTTCACCGAACAGGTTGGACATACGTGCACCAATGCAGACAACCTTTCTTAGATACCTAGCCCACCTGATGAACGGTCGACCTAATTTTCAATCTGCCTTTACACTCATAGCACTCGGCACACGTATGCCAAGGCAAAACCGCAATTCCACGTAAGTTGGATGTTAAGGTGTGGTAGTTTTTGAATCATTCACTTTCTCTGCGTGGACGGCTCAGATGATAAATGGTTAGCTGTGGCTATAAGACACGTGGAAGCAGATGTCCTTTTCCACGTCTTTTGCGGGTATCGCAATCGCTTTTATGAAAGGTTTTCAATCTAAGACACCCAATTACTTGAAGTAATCAATACGTTCATACCAAAAAAAGGTCGGGCAGCTTTGATGGCCCCACCGTTTTGTTATCTGAAATTCACTCCAAATGTGGTGAATCACCCCACATTAATCTTATGGTCCAAAAATCATTTTCATTTGTAATTCAGGAGGCTTTGCCATTTAAAACAGCCTACAGAGAGGCAATATTCTCCCTCAAAATTAATTTTTTCCACGTCGGGCTCCGTAAAAATCAAAGATGGTCATCCATCTTCTAACTATTTTCTTTAGTGTGGTCCACATGAGTCACTGATTAATCTATTTTATTGGCCCTAGGCCTAACACAGAATTACACATCTAATGGTGGGATCATGGGTTGGCTTATAAAAAATCAATTACGTCCCTTAAAATTTCCTTTGAATGTTTACTTTTTAAACTGTTCTGGGAGGGATGCCACCTGGATTTTTTCTGGGTACACATAGACGTATATGTGAAAATTACTCCCACCATTAGATGTATAGTTTCACACCAAGGGTATCAGTTGAGAAAGAAAAGTCCAACATTAATTTTTATATTGCCTATGATGATGATTATAAAAAAATTCATCCAAATGTTATTAGATGCCATATTAAAATCTATGCCTTAGGCCTGTAAATCAAGCTTATCCATGATTCAGGTGGGCCACAAGAAGTAAAAATTTGTGGAGGATGAGACTTGCTCTGTCCCCTATTTCCAATCATGTAGCCTGAATTACAAATGGGGATAGTTTTTAGACCCTGGGCCTAACATGAGGTTAGGTGGGGATGCGACACGGATTTCCTGCTAAAGCCTTTCCCAAGAAGTTCCTGTACGAAGGATGGTGGGTGAAGTCTACTGCAATGTATGTAAGAAACCTATTCCGTCCATCCCTTTTTAGAGATTAATTTAGGAGACGTGACCAAAAAACAGTGGATACAAAACTGAAGTGAGTCACATGAGAGGGAAATTTGGGGAGAGAAATTTTTACCATTGAAACTTTCTTGGGCTCCACCTTGATATTTTTATGTTATATCCAAGCCCTTTATAAGGTCATTCACAATGGGGGACACGGATTAGATGCTAACGGGTTGAGTAGTGAGACTCGCTACTGAAGTGGCGTCACGAATTTAAGTACGCCCCACCATAATGTATGTGTTGTATACACACCTTCCGTGTATTTGGAGATATCATTTGAGGCATAGTCCAAAGAATGAGGCAGATGCAAGGCTGGGGTGGACACCGAAATGGTAGGGAGAGTGACGCCGTTAAACCTTCCAATGGTCCACCTTGATGTTCATTTGAGATCCAACATGTTTATGTGTTAGCGTGGATATGAAAGAATGGAAAATGCAAATATTAGCTTGATTTAAAACTTTTGTGATCATTAGAACTTTTTGAGGGTGGGTGTCACTTTACCTCTTATTTTCTGTGGTTGGATCCTCTCGAGCTTTGGATGTGACTCATTCTTAAACACAATGGTGGACCCAAGTTGGTCACGTCACTTCAGTAGTGACTCTAACTACTCAGTCAGTAGCTAAGCCGACGTCCCCCAATGGGATGAAGTGAAAACACCGAGAGAAAAAATAGCCTTACACAAAACTTTCATGGCCATAGGAATGCTTCAACGGTGTTCATTGAATGCCCACTGTTTACTTTCGTGTGGCCCACTTGAGTGTTGGATATACTTCATTTTTCGTCAAACATCCTGAAATAATCTTTAAAAAACGGATGGACAGGGTGGATTTCTCACAAACATCTCGGTGGGCCCCACCAAGCATCCTTGCACAGGAACTTTGCGCCTTTCTTAGGAAATCAGCGTCCCTTATGCACATGATTGGCAGGTTAGATTTCACATAATCTTCATGGTGGCCCCACCCAAGACACCGCCTGCTTAAAAGTAATGGAAGATACTTTACTTAATTTAATGGAAAGCTTAAGGGATTTTACTGCAAATTGCAAAATTCCCAAGAAATCCATGCTTTACCAAATAATGGTAGGACGATTTGGAGGTGCTTTTTAACAGATGAATTATAGAAATGTCATTAATCATTATTACTTTTTTTTCTTTAAAAAGTAGTAAAAGTCAAATTTTATGGGCCACACACTGTCTATATAACTTCTAATACATCCAACATATACACCCATTATAGTAATTTCTCCTCAATGGAACCCTTTTGAAAAGGTATCTGAATGTAAATTTCACACCAGGCAAGTAGTGTTTTGCAAAGTTTCCATTACAAACCACGCGCCAGATGCTAAAGTCACGCGTCTTGTCCTCATGTGATGACACAGACAAGAAGATTATAACGAAAGCAACCACCGAATTTCAAACACAAAAGAAAGTTAGGAGCGGATTAGGTTTTACCCGGATAACACCTTAACAGAGTTAGTCTTACCGTGGGGTCCACCTTGATGAATTGTTTGTATATCCATACCGTGCATTAGTTTTTTTAGCTCATTTTAGGACTTATCCCAAATTTTAAGAATATCCAAATCTGTGATGGGCCATACCAGTGAAAAAAGTGGTGAATGACCATTAAAAATTTTTTGTAGGCCATAAAAGTTCGGGATCAAACTTATTTTTGTATTTTACCTTAATCCAGGTCTGGTTGACATTATCAACGGTTTGGATGGAAAATAAGTATTATGAAACTACTTATGGTGGACCCTGAAAAGTTTTTAATGGTAGTCATTTAATCACTACTGTTTTTGTTGTATGGTCCACCTGAGATTTGGATTTGGTTAATTTTTTGGATGATGTTCTAAAATGGGCTGGAAAAACGGATGGACGGGGTGGATATAGAAAAATAAATGTCAAGGTGGGCCCCACGTAAGAGTAACAATTATTAGGTGGTAACACTTAATCCACTCCCAACAAAGTATAGGAATCGTCATACCATCATTAAGGTGATGAAATTTTTGTGTGGATTATTCGTGATAGTCCCGTGAATTCCATTATAGATGGTTGCGATTGTCGTATCTCCAAAAGGTGGCTCATGGAATGAGTGGTCTGGATCTCATGACCTATAACGCGTGTATGGTTATAGATCTATGGTATCTTTTTCCACCAGCGTGGAGATTTCAATGTCGGAATATATCTACTGACAAGGAATGACATCTTGCACGTGAAAACTGGCCGATTTATTTGTGGCCCATAGATAGACGGCCAAGAAGCCCTACACAGTAGTTGTCCACGACTTAGAATAAATAAATAAATTAAATTGCTCACCGAGAATTGTTAAGGGTTTGGCGTAAAGTGGGTGGCGGACACTTTCATGTCCAAGATAGAGATGGTAGGAAAAGTTATTTAAAGATGTTTGGACCTTATAACAAGCATATCTCACAAATTACAATGTATTACTCGACATATTATATTAAATTTTGGAAAAGGACAAACTAATTTAGCCAACCAATGTGGCTATGCCAACTTGACTATACCAAATTTGTGAGATTCTATCATATTGGTAGTCGAATTCTATGTTTAAATCTGGTTTTACCATAAATGATAAGCTTAAGCAACACTTACACCTTAGTTCACAGCTCAAATGATAGATTGAGTGAAAGATGCATCGTTTCGACACTAAGTCACAAAAAGGTAAAGCCACACTTATTGTAAATAAAAAGTTTATATTCATTTATTTCAACTATCACTATTTAACAAGTTTATTTTAAATTTCTAGAATTATTTGTAGTTTTCATATTTTCTCATGGATTTGAGAAATCTCTGTCAGGAGTCCAAATAAGCTTATTGGATTTGAAATTTGTGACTGTTGCTGTACAATGCGGCCTACTGGACTAATGGTCTGGATTACGAGTGGTGTGGCCCACTTGTGCGGGGAACGGATTGGCTACTCCCCCTGACACCAGCCCTGTGGCTGGTGGTCGGTGATCTGTGGGCCCCAGCATGATGTATGTATTTCATCCATTCCGTTCATCAATTTTTAAAGATGATTTTAGGGTTTATTCCAAAAATGAGAGGGATATAAATCTCAGGTGGACCACACCACAGGAAAACAATAGTGATTGGATATCCCACATTTAAATCCTACTAAGGCCCACTGTACTGTATATTTGACATCCAATCTGTTGATTAGGTCATAAAGACCCAGACAAAGCGAAAAAACAAAGATCAGCTTGATCCAATACTTTTATAGGCCCCAAAATTTTTTTAATGCTTGACGTATTCAACACTGTTTTCCTATAATTTGGTCCACTTGAGATTGGGATATACCTCATTTTTTGTGTAATACCATAAAATGATATAGAAAAATAGATGGACGGCATTGATGAAACACATACATCATGGTGGGGCCCACAGAGCACCGACCACCAGCCATTGGCTGGTGGCAGGGGGAGTAGCCAATCCGTTTCCTTCGTAATCTGGCTTGGAGATTTTTTGCGTGACACGTGGACAAATAAATGCCTGCATGTCAAGTGTTAGTGCCAGAGGATATATTCGCAAATTTAAATTTAAAACATGCAATAAGACCGGATCCAGTCCCACTCATTGTACCGCAAGCTTATTAGCGTTACCTACGCGAGGTACACACGGTAGCGTGTTTCTGCCGTCTAAACTGCTCAGCGGGATAGCCGCCGAAAAAATTGGACCCTCTAAAAAGTTTGGATGATCTAACATTACGTGGGCCACCATGTATTTTGGAGGTCATTGAACAGTTAGAATAAGATGGGTTGGAAATACCAAAAAATAAAAAATTAAATTAAATTAATTATTTTGTTTCATTACGCTAAATCACGTAAAATATACGCCGTCCTTGAAATGTAATTTGTTCCCTTGTTGATGGGTTAAATGACCACAAATGGTCCACTTGGAACAAATGGAGGTGCAATTTGAAGAATATGATAGGTGAGGAGAGATGTATTCAAGTTGATAGGATTTTGACCAGAATGGTTCAATTTATATAGGTTCCAAGGAGTGGACCATTGCTAGGTGGCTTATTAATGGTTTAGAACATTTGAAAAACTTTTCTGACCATTGATCATTAATTTGAGTCGTTTCTGGTTGTTAAATCGGAAGATCTAATCGTTGAATCATCATGGCCCGTCTATTTTCGAACCGTTGTGGCTTTAAAGGATATTAGCCGTTTTTCATATATGAAGTGCAAAGTGAGCCAACTAGCACTACTACAGCCACTCTACCCACTCCCTCGCCTACGCTTGCACTCGAGCCCGAGCGCATATGCATACATTCTACGCATTAGAACACGCAACCTGAGCGTCTCAATCTATAAAACTCCAAGTAAAAATACTGAAAATACATTTACATATAAACCATGATTTTTTTTTCTTTTCATTTCAAATATAGGACAAAAGCACACACCGCACTTTTCAATTTGAAATTTCCGAAAGCATTTTGACAACAAAATGAAAAACTCAAAAAATTTCAAATACTTGATTTTTACAAAAACCACAATTTTCTACATGAACAGTTGCTCATTATGTTTTGTAGTGTGACCCACCTGATGGCCTCGTAGGGAGTGTGTTTGTTGAGTCCCGGCCCCATGGAACTCGTTAAGGTGGAGAAGCCGATTGTTTAGAGTGCTCAGTGAACTCTTTGGGGCTTGATGTGATGTGTCTCAACTACTTTTTCAGCTCATTTTAAGGCACAAATCTTCATTTTTTTCAACTCATTTTAAGGTATAAATCTAAAATTAAAGTATATTTAAAGCTAAAGTAAACTATACCATAGGCTACAGTAGGAATTTAACGTTGAAAATTTCTTAGAAGTCATAGAAGTTTTGGATGAATATGATATTTGTGTTTCCTCTATGGTTACGTTTAAGTTTAAGTGGCCTTATAAACAGGTTGGATGACAAATAAACACTATGAGGGCTTTAGTAAGGTTTTAACAGTGGACGGCATTATCAGTTGTTTCCAGTGGTCAGGTCTACTTGAGTTTTGAAAATGCTTCAATTTTAAATATTCTACATTCATGTCCTAAAATGAGCAAGAAAAATGAATGAATTGGATGGATAAAACATAAGCATTACGGTGGTGGGCCACGGAGTTTGCACGCTAGTTACTCAACAATCAATAACGTCTGTAATGGCCTCACGTAATGAGATTTGATTGGTCCAGCCCGGTATGAGGTAGGTCAATTCCGAAATCTAAACAGCTGAACTATTTTCAAACGGCCGCGGGTTAGGTGAGTCTGGTGTAACAGCTTAATGGGTGAGTACCTGACCGTCCGGAGGCGGTATGGGCCCCACCATGATGTATCTACCCCGTTCATCCATTTTACAAGCTCATCTTAAAACATGAGCCGATAAGTTAAGCCCATAAAAACCTCTGATGGACTATACCATGGAAAACAATGGTAGTTGAATGCATACCACTAAAAGCTTAGGGCCTGTTTGGCAGGGTGGATTGGAAGGGATTGAATGGTATTAGTGTGGATGGCATGGATTTCTAGGTAATGATGGTGTTGTCCATGGATTGTCTTAAGTTCCATGGGATTGCTATATCCCGGGATTGCTATATTGAGTCTGGTTTGTCACACCCGGCCAATCCCAGGATTAAACCTTCCCATCCCTTCCAATCCGTCGAACCAAACAAGTCCCAGGCAAATTTGAACGGATTAAGGTGGATTGGACGGGATTTAAAGGTAATGATAGTGTTGTTAGTGGATGTCTTAAGATTCATGGGATTGGGATCAGAACACCCAGTCTGTTTGGCATGCTCGGCCAATCCCGAGATTTAACTTCCAATCCTTTCCAATACCATTCATTCCCTTCCAATCCGCCCGGCCAAACGGGCCATTATGGGCTATGAAAGTTTTGGATCAATAATATATATAGGGAAAAGGTACTATGCGCCCGTCCTCACGAGTCCGTCCCATGAGGTCGAGCTGTGTGGGCCCCACCGTGATCCGTTTCAAACATCTACCCATCAGTCAGATGCACCATTCCATCGTGGGCCAAGGTCTCAAAAATCAAGTCAATCCGTGACTTGTGTGGGCCACACCACATACAGAAGTGGGGAGGGGCCATGCAGCATTAAAACATTCATAATCATTTTTTGGGCCCACTGAGATGTGGTTTGCAAATCCAGCCCATCCATTATGTGTGTCCCACTTGGATGAGGGTTCAGACCAAGTTTCAACAGCATTCAAAACTCAGGTGGGCTCCACCAAGTGCTTTTATATGTTTTAACGGTGTCTTCACATGATTTTAGATGGTATGGCCCACCTGAGTTCCGTATACGGCTGATTTTTGGGATATCCCATAATTTAGAGGGGACCCATCAAATGCACCGTGTTAATGGTCGACCCGCATCATGGTGGGGCCCACACAGCTCGACCTCATGGGAGCTTATAGTGAGGTTGAGCATATATATATATATATATATATATATATATATATATATATATATATATATATATATATGGAAAAGGTACTATGCACTCAACCTCGTGATAAGCTCCCATGAGGTCGAGCTGTGTGGGCCCCATCGAGATGCGTGTCGACCATCAACACCATGCATTTGATGGGTCCCCTCTAAATTATGGGATATCCCAAAAATCAGCCGTATACGGAAACTCAGGTAGGCCATACCATCTAAAATCATGTGAAGACACCGTTAAAACATATAAAAGCACTTGGTGGGGCCTACCTGAGTTTTGAATGCTGCTGAAACTTGGTCTGAACCCTCATCCAAGTGGGACACACATAATGGATGGGCTGGATTTGCAAACCACATCTCGGTGGGCCCAAAAAATGATTATGAATGTTTTAATGGTGCACGGCCCCTCCCCACTTCTATATGTGGTGTGGCCCACACAAGTCATGGATTGACTTGATTTTTAAGACCTAGGCCCACGATGGAATGGTGCATCTGACTGATGGGGTAGATGTTCGAAACGCATCACGATGGGGCCCACACAGCTCGACCTCATGGGACAGACTCGTGAAGTCGACCGCATAGTACCTTTTCCCATATATATATATATATATATATATATATATACACACACACACATATACTTTTTCTTTGTTGAAGTATTTGTGACTTAATTAACAGGTTAAATGGTAAATAAATATTACAGTGAGCCTTTTGAAGGTTTTAGAGGTGAGCATTTAATTACCTAAGTTTCCTGTGGTGTGGTCCACCTGAGATTTGAATTTGCTTCATTTTTGAGCTCATGCCCTAAGATAATAATCCAAAATGGATAAATGTCATGGACAAATTGCATAGAATACCATGAAGCCATCCAACATTGCTATGTGCAGTGTGAGTATGCAAATCGTGTCCCTCTCTTTTTTTTTAAAAACACGCGCGCACACTCACGCTCACGCTAGTGGAATTTCACCACCTATGGGTACTCTACCTTAATTTATAGCATGTATATCTATTCTGTTTTTTTCCAGCTTATTTTAGAGCATGACCAAAGTAAAGCTGATCTAAATATCAAGTGGACCACACCACAGGAATAAGTGGTTAATGAATGCCATCATTAAAAAATTACTAAGCTCCATCATAATATTTATTTGTCATCTAATCAATTGATAAAGTCACACAGGTGTAACACCCAGATCCATAGCTCAATTGGCAAATCGAGTGGAGATACCTAGTTTCAACACATGAGGTCTTGGTATCTAACAGGTTTAAATAAAGGAGATACAAATATCAATTTGATCTAAAGTTTTTTTTGTCCAGATCCGATTTATTTTTTATACCTTGTCATAAAATGAGTTGAAAAAACTCATGTACATAGAAAATATACAACACACTTTCTGGTGACCACACGGCTACTCAACTGTTAACCCGGGCTCACCTGATCCCGGGCCCCTTTTTAACGAACATGTTTTGGCTCTAGTAGTCGTACGTGGCTCAACCAAATGTTGCCACGTCACAACCAAATGTTCTTACGCATCCCATGATGACCGAGAAGCTCACCTCAGACACGGACTACCAAATGGCATATACAGGCCTAGACTATCGTTGGATCAGCTGATTTTTGGTGCGTCCAAATTTTAAGGCGGCTACTGCCGTAGGGTTTGGATGCCTTACACGTGTTCGGTGGTCTCACGCGCACGGCAGTGGCAGATAAGCCGGGCGTGGACCGGGTATTAACCTACCACGACCTAGCTAGAGACTGACGGTGCTGTAAGCGACTTTGTGAGATCCACCCTCGTGTATATGTTTTATCCACGCCATCTATCAATTTTAAAAGATCATTTTATAACATAATTTTATAAATAATTGATACCGGATACTTAAATGGGCAATATTTATAAAAAAAAGAGAGAGAGAGATTGAAAGCTTAGGGCCTATTTGGCCAGCTGTATTAGATGAGACTAAGGGGGATGGAACTGCAAAAGTTATAATAAATACATATGTAATGTATTATCCCTAAATTGAGTTTACCTCGTGTTTTCTAATATTGTATTTGGAAGGTATGCATTAAAAACATAAATCTTAAGATTTACTTTCAAATTACATTTGAATTAAACATGAATGCAACAAAAATCTATCATATACGAGATTAATCTCATCTCATACCTTTCAATAGAAGGCTCATTTTTGAAAGACTATAAAATTAATTTTAATGGCATCTCACACTCCTTTCAAGCATGCCATCCTGAATTTAATAGTCAAATTAGTAATATAATCCTATTTAATACAACTTAATGCCACTACCCAAACATGGCCTTAATGTCGAAAACATTCCGGGGGACATTGAAGGTTTGGATAAGCTGATATGTTTTCCCTTTATGCAAGTTTATAAAATTTTAAGACTTTTACAATGGTAGAAGTTTAATCTCCACTCCTTCTTACCACTTAAATTTTAAATTTCCTTAATTTTTAGCTTAATTCTTAAAATGATGTGTAAAAAGAGATGACCGGCGTGGATAAAATGATATACATTACGGTGCCCAACAAATGCCTAAACGTGACCATCCGTCACTAGCTAGGCACTGGCAGGGTGATACTCAGTCCACACCCAGGTAAGCCGCCCTCGGAATGGAAATGGACAAAAACTAAGACCCGAGCACCGAAGCGTGACTCTGTCAATGCACAACTTTTTATATGCAGTCCATGACACATCTGTCATGGTATGAGAAAGCGTACCCGACATATACCTAACACGTGTAAAGCCATGCTTCTTCCACACATGACGCGGCACTTCAAATTTCGTTTGAATTCTTATGCCCATGCAATCTTACTCCCTACTATTTTAATAACTAAAATACCCTTCATTTTCGAATGACGAAACTACCCTCAGTAGTACATATGGAAAACCTTGCCTTTAACGCGCGCCCGGTAATATCTCTGTGGCCGACGTTGTGGGCCCATTACAATGAGTGTGTTTTATTCGGACGGGTTGAGGCCGGATTAGCTGTTACGCGGGTCATAGCTGAATGGATGTTACCCTAACCGTGTGGGGCCCACCTTGGATGTATTTTTTATATATCCACACTGTTTAACTGTTTTTCCATCTCATTTTAGGATGAGATCACAACAAACTATAAGAAGATCTAAATCCCAAGTGGACCATATCAATAAAAACAATGATGAATAACCACAAAGGGCATTAAAAACTTTTTATGGGCCATAAAAGTTTTGAATCAATCTAATCTTTTTATTTTCCATTCATCTAGGTTCTTCTTGACATTATCAACGGTTTAGATTGCAAATAAACATTACAAAAACCTTACTACATGGGCTTTAAAATTTTTAACGAGGAGGCACTCAATCACTACTGTTTCTTGTAGTCGTCCACCTGAATTTTGATCTGCATGATTTTTAGTACCCAAAATAAAATGGGCTGAAAATACGGATAGCAACGTTGATATGAAAACGGATGGGCTACTCCCCCTGCCACCAGCCAATGGCTGGTGGTCGGTGCTCTGTAGGCCCCACCATGATGTATGTTTTTCATCCATGCCGTCAGTCTATCTTTTCAGATAATTTTATGGTAGGAGATAAAAAATGAGGTATATAAAAATCTCAAGTGTACCACATTACAGGAAACAGTGTTGAATGAGCGTCAACCATTAAAAACATTTTGGGGGCCATAAAAGTTTTGGATTAAGCTGATTTTTGTTTTTTTCCCTTCATCTGGGCTGTATGACCTAATCAACAGATTGGATGTTAAATAAACAGTACATTGGGCTTTAGGAGGATTTTAATGGTGGATATCAACCACTATTGTTTTCCTGTGGTATGGTCCACCTGAGATTTATATCCCTCTATTTTTTGGGATGAAGTTTTTTGGGATGAAGCCTTAAAATGATCTATAAAAATGGACGAACCTAATGGATGAAACACATACATCATGTTGGGGCCCACATAGCACCGACCATCAGCCACCGGACTGGAGGCAGGGGTAGCACTCACTACGCTGTTCCCTGGGTGACACCGATTCGGCGGAAGGGTAGGGCTTAGCCAGTGACCCCTGCACCAGCCAGCTAACTAGTGTTAAAGCTCTGCAGCCCTACCCTCGATAATGTAATATTTTATCCTGGCTGTTCATCTAATTTTTATTTCTTATTTTTGAGCATTATCCGAAAAATTGAAGCTAACCCAAATTTCAGGTGGACCCCAAAATAGTGGGCATTGAATGATTACCATTGAAAATTTGAAAATTTTTGGAAGGCTAGGGAAGTTTTAGATCAAGTTGATATTTATGTTTTTCTTTTGTACAAATTTGTGTGACCTAATCAAAAAGTTGGATGGCAAATAAACATGGTCTTTAAGAAACTTTTGGTAGCCTGTAATATGGTCCACCTATGATTTGGATCAGCTTCATTTTTGGACTCATGACCTAAAATAAGTTGAAAAACATAGAAAAAACAGCATGGATAAAACTTATACATCATGGTGCACTCACGGAGCTTTGACACTAGCTAGCTGGCTAGTGTTGGCGTCACCAGCCAAATGGCATCCATTTTATACAGGTGACCCATTTGTTTAGCTAGCTCATTCTAACGCATGAGCCCAAAATGATGCTTATCCAAAGCTCATGTGGACCACACCACAAACAATGGAAATTGAACGCACGCTAATGAAAACTTCTTGAGGCCACGAAAGCTTTTGATCGAGCTTATGTTTAAGTTTTCCCATCACATAGGTTCGTGACCTTATGAACAAGTTGGATAGCAAATAAAATATCACTGTGGACCTTGAAAAGTTTTTGAACGGTGGACATTTAATCCACACTGTGTTATGATGTGTGGTCCTCTTGAGGTTTACATATGCATCATTTTTTGGCTCATGCCCTAAAATGAGTTGGCAAAATCAAGGAATAGGCGTAAATAATATTTTGTTAGGACACGCCCATCAGCTAAACATGATTCACCCATCTAGGGCCATGGTTTGAAGATATAAGCCGTTGATTTGATGAGATACATATTTGATGGGTTCTGCTTCTTGAAACATTCAAGATTTAAACATCGACCAGGAGAAGATATTTAAGGAAACGGTGTATTAGGTAAATGGCATGATCATTAAAATGAAGGGTGGTTCCTATTGGGTACTTTTTTGGTTTGGATGCTTTTGTCATGTATGATGTGTGTGGGGGTGTTAGAAGCAATTATGTGGCCCGATTCCAACCAAACAAATTGACCCCCAGCATCAATATAAGTAGATACGATGATTGTGACTATATATGACCGAGATCTGAGCAAATAGGTCGCCTATTTAGCCACTCATACATTGTTTTATAGAATGATTAAGTCATATTCGAAGGGTGGGATTCTTTCTCTGAAAATGAGTTTCACTTTGCCTTCCGTATGAAAGAACTTTTTTGATATATGGTTGTCGTCGAACGAAAATGAAATACTTACAGTCGGTCGAGCTGCAACTATAAAAAGCCTTTTTGAATGAAGAATTGATTGTACTGACATAAAAGTCCAACATATGAGCTTAGATTGAGATTATAACTAATCAATTACTTACGACTACTCCTAAAAAAGAGGTAAGCTATGATAAGGAAAGATAAATTGCTAGATACTTTGTTTGGTTGGTATGAGATGTTATGCTTTGTAGATTTCTTATGTTATTTATAGACTTTTTTAGAGAGAGAAGAATCATCTAGATGATCCGCTTCATATTCCTCGTTTTTTCTTCTTTCTTTCGTTGGTTATGACAATTGAACTGTTGCCACGTTGGTCTTCCAAATCCTTTTATGTTTCTATATCCCTCTAAACATTTATTTCTCCCGACCACTTTTCACCTCTTGAACTTCTCGACCGCTTTTTGCTTCTTGGGCTTCTCAGCCATGCCATTTATAATTCCATAAAAAGTGTTCCGCATATCTCCAAAGGTCTTACACATACTATACATTTCTCTTGCAATGATATGTGTCCTTTTATCATGGCTATCTCAAGAATGATAACAAATAGTGTACAACAATGCCCCCCTCTTTGGTAAAAAAAGGTGAGAGTGATGTTGATTCGTCATTCGGAGCAATAAATGCAATTGCTAGACAGAGCAAAAACATCAAATTAAGCCATTTTGGTCAAACTCGACCATCTCAATTGAAAAATATTAAATTCGACCATCTTGGTCGAAAAACATTAAAGTCAATCATCTTAGTTGAAAAACATCAAATTCGGTTGTATTGGTCAAACTCGACCATCTTGATTGAAAAGCATCAAAGTCGTCCATCTTAGTGGAAAAATGTCAAAGTCGCTCATCTTGGTCGAACTTGGCTATCTTAGTCGAAAAAAATCAAAATTAGTCATCTTGGTCGAACCTAACCATCTTGATCGAAAAACATTAAATTCGGCCTCGACAATGGAAATTGTTAGTCAATCCATTCTAAATAAGGCTTATGGTAAACTAGGGTGGTAGTACGATCGAGAACTTCCTGCTACTTCTTAGACCAGTTGTATGATTCTGTCATAATCCATATGGTGTGGTTTAACCAGTAGTGGCGGTTCCGGACCTACTTAATTTTTTCTTTCATGATAAGGTGGATTCTTAGGGAATAACTGCTTCCCAGGTATACCCTGGTTTCTTTATTCAGGAATGACATTTCTGACCTCCTGTTTCGTCGCTTGAACTCAACAGGTGGAGGAACCGCCCATGCTTCCTGTACTGGAGTAGGAAGCGCATTTCTTCGTAGAATAGGTGCTACTAGAATTGGTTGTGTTGGAGCCAAATTACCAATAAAGCTTGCTTCAACAACAGGCCGATGCACAGTTTGCTGTGGTACAACAACGTGAGGTAGAGTTTGTTGAGATATTATAGGTAGAGTCATTATTTGCTAAGGAATGAGAGACATTCTTTCAGTAAGAATAGCCACCATCCTATTCATACTTTCAGCTTAACTCACCATCTATTTGTTAAAAGTTTCATCCTAATTTCATGACTGCTCAACCTGAACCTGTGATTATTTTATGATATGTTGAATCCATATTTTCATATCATGTAACCCAATCAACATTATCTCAAGCGATTCAGACTGAGATGTATACGCCCTACCCGGGTTTGACAACAACTCACATACTAGTTGTGCCTGTAACTCCTCAACCAATGAAGGTCCATTAGTGGTAGAAGTATTGTGACCACCTCTTCGACTCATGTTTTACAATATAATGACACCTGAATATATCGGGTTTTTTTTTTTTAATGACAACCAAGTAGTTTGTCCCACTGGGCATGCCAAATATTGTTTGGTTTTGTACGCTAGTACAAAATGAATACTTATAGCAGCTAAGTAGTGTTTATCACACCCCAAACTCGGAAACCGGGCTCACAAAATTTTCGATCGCCGAATCTGGTACTGACAGCCTCCGTAGTACCCCATTCTCGGCTCCTAGCGTATATACGCCAGATTCCGATCATGGGATCCTACAAGGAGGATTTTTCAATGTACATTTATCTCGTAATGAGCATAACCACAAGATTACCCAAATCACAAAAGCAACATCATTATCACATATCCACTATTATAATCTTTTGAGTACAATATTGAAAGGGAAATACGTATATAAAATAAATCAAAGCTCCAGAAGACCGCTGCACTCTCCAGGCTCAATATTGCTTCAACCTAACATCACCTGCACACATCTATCGTGCATAAGCTTATAGAAAGCTTAGTGGGTGGTGAAAGTGTGTGTACAAGGTAAGTACCCAGTATTCAACGCAATGTCATAATCATAACATGTCGGAAATAAGCGAAAATACTAACAAGATAATGAATCATACGATATCAGAATAATGAGAAAACATGCTGATAGGCCCATAAATACCATCAACCTTCTAGGCTATGCGATGCAAAAATATAATAAACCAATATCATATACTGAGGAGGCAATGTAGATCAGTTATGTAATGCGGAGATAGTAAACCAAATATTATGTGCTGAGGATGTAATGCAATATGCGATGCGAATGAAATGACCAAGCTGGAGTGTGAAGTCGGGATGATAGCACGTTGTATCGCAAGCTACGGAGTCCACCACAAGGGACTTCTATCCAAACCAGTCCCATACTTAAATTTGGATAGTCAGACTCAATGTGGTAAACTCTTGATCTCAGGTTAGTCGCGCGCCCAACCGAAATCCTGGCCATGCGAAGGTACACAACAATTAGTTACGTACCACCAGCCCAAGTGGATAGTGAATGAAATGAATGCATAAGTATATAACTCCTACTCAATAAGTCCACATATCAGTACGGTTCCTCTCTGAAAAATCACCGGGGTCTATTACACTCCAAACCAGATTGTCGCCCCATCGTGCGCAACAAGGTGAGTGGAAGAGACCTCACTATCCGCCTGCCAATATCAGGCCCAGCTCGTTGATAGCGGACCTATTCCTTAAGCTGGTCAGACTCAGCCTAGCATTGCCCCCTCCTCTCAGGCAGGTAAGGCCGTACCCCCTTCCAACCGACCACGACACAGTGGGAGACGCGACTTAACGGTATACGGCCCTCATGCGCTCATACATCCACTCGGTCTACACGTTGGAGCAACCTCTGTAACCAAGAGGGTTTAGGGACTTTCACCTAGGGATATCTATAGCATCCCATGTAGAACAGATTTTTGGTGTCCCATCTGACCATCCACGAAATACCTGTGGAGGCTATGACCCTGATGTCGCTAGGGCGTACAATGGTCACGTCATACAAATGCGAGATGCATGAGTCACATAGTCCAATCATGCATTAATCCTACACATGTCGTGCTCTCATGTGGGGCAACTCCACCTATCAAGAAGCCCCATGAACAACCTACCCTATGACATATGTAATGGTTAATCACATCTCATAACAAACATGCAGATGATGCGTATGAGCGTGTGTCATGGAATTATACTAAGCATGTTGTAAGGTAATGAACTATCCTTACAATGCAAATGGGCTTAGACGGCCAACACATAACAAGTATGGGTCTATCAATGGGCCCTAAGGAGAGTTATAATGTGGACATTTAACCAACATTATTCTTACAATGTGGACGTCAAACCAACATCGCTCCCAAGGCACGGTCCACCATAAATGTCATTACATAACCCATGGTGGAATCACACAATGCAATAGACCTTGTATACATCCCATTGGGCCTCAACCCATGGGCCTCAAATACATCAAATGGGCCTCAACTCACGGGCCCTAATACATCACAATGGGCTCCAAATACAGCACAATGGGCCTCAACCTACAGGCCCTTATACACCACAATGGGCCTCAACCCACGGGCCCTAATACTTCACAATCAACCTCGACCCATGGGCCCCAAATACATCACAATGGGCCTTAACACACAGGCCTCAAATACATAACAGGTGGGCCCTGCACCTGGGCCTCAAAACACACAACAGGTGGGCCTCGCTCATGGGTCAGAGATACATCCTAATGAGTCACATGTATATCAAAGTGGGCCCCTCGATTAGGCCACAAAAATACATCAAAGTGGGCCTGATGGATGGGCCATGAAGTACATCAAGGTGGGCCTCATGGACAGCCATAAATACATCAAGGTGGGCCTCATGGACAACTATAAATACATCAAAGTGGGCCTCATGGACAGCCACAAATATATATCAACGTGGGCCTCATGGATGGCCACAAATACATCAAGGTGGGCCTCAATAGATGGCCACAAATAAATCAAAATGGGCCTCATACATATACCAAGGTGGGCCTCAATGGGTGGCCCAAATAAATCAAGATGGGCCCCATACATATACTAAGGTGGGCCTCAATGGGCGGCCCAAATAAATCAAGATGGGCCCCATACATATACTAAGGTGGGGTCCACTTGAGTGGTGGATGGTTTGGATGCAACCCATGCATTATGGTGGATCCCATAGGTAGACGGTGTGGATGGAAAAGGTGGGACCCACAAGACTTGCTGCCGAAATTGAGAGAGAGAGAGAGTCAGAGAGAGAGAGAGAGAGAGAGACAGAGACAGAGAGAGAGAGAGAGAGTCACGTGCTACTTTATGAGCAGCAAAGTTGCATCCTTGTCTTTTTCTTCTCTGTCACAAACAGAGGTGGGTCCCACGTAGGGCCCACCACAATACCATATTTATTACATAATACATATATTATATTATATAATAAAATATATCATATATAATATAATATAATATATATATCATATGCCAAACGTCCAGGCCGTGGATGGCCTAGACAGTTGCATACATCACGGTGCTGCCCCACACGTAGGGTGGGTCCCACTTATGTGATGGTGTGGCCTACTCCAAGTGGATGAACAGCATGGATGGGTCCCATGGACCCCACAACCAGCACACACCCATGACCGTACACACTCCACGTTAGCCACCTCCATAGGGATTGATACCAAGACCTCACGTGTTGAAACGAGGCATCTTTCACTCCGTCTGCCACGTGAGCTGGGGCCCATCGTGATGTTTGCCAAACATCTAACCCATCGGTCAAATGCACCATTCCAGCGTAGGCATAGGTCTCAAAAATCAAGTCAATCCGTGACATGTGTGGGCCACACCAGATACATCAATTGAGAGGGCTACCCTCCATTAAAACATTCATAAACATTTATTAGGCCCACCGAGATGGGGTCCACAAATCCAGCCCACCCATCGTGGGCGTCCCACTTGAATGGACGGTCATACCAAGCTCCAGCTGCATCCAAGACTTAGGTGGGTCTCACGCGCAGGCCACCCCTGCTGGGGAATCGTGTCAAGACCTCAGTGTTGCAATGAGGTATCTCCACTCAGTCTGCCATTTGAGCTATGTATCTGGGTGTGTAAGGAGGGCTGCACACGAATGTGGGCCCCACCGTCCTGGGTGGCGGATGGTTTGAAGGGAGCATGCACACCATGGTGGGCCCCGTAAAAAAGGGTGGATGGTGTGGATGGGTCTCGTGGACCCCATGCCAGTCCACACCCACTGTCAGTGCACACTCCATGTTAGCCACCTCCACAGGGTGCGATACCATGACCTCCAGTGCTAAAACAAGGTATCTTTCACTCAGTCGGCCACCTGATCTAAGGGGCTGGGTGGGCCCACGTCAGTTCACATTTCACTGGCAGCCACTCCCATTATTAGCCACCTCAAGGTGGGCCCCCAATGGATGGTTGGGATGGCACATAAACATCATGGTGTGTCCCACATGAATGGGGTCCACTGAAAATGGCATGGATGATAAACATATAGATTAGGTGGGCCACAATCATAGAAAGAGAGAGAGAAAGAAAGAGAAGGACACCGCCAAAGATGGACGGGCCCCGCCATTATGGGCCCCTCTTTGATATATAGCCTACATCAAGGTGGGTCCCACTACATGTGGCCCTTAAATCAAACAAATGAATGAAAACAAAAAACCTAAAAAAAATCACCCATCGCTCCTTCTTGCTCCTTAGGCTTCCTTTGCTCCTTAGCTTCGATTCCAACGGAGGAGATGGGGTTTGGATGGTTGAGATAGGAGATGAGGGGGTGGGAAAGTGGGTCACACTTGTTGCTTGGGAGAGATGGGGAGAGGCTTGGGAGAGATAGGGAGAGGGATGGTGAGTGATGGGTAGGTGTACTTGGTTGTAAGAGAGTGTTGACTTTAGGGGAGGGGTGGTTGTACTTAAGGATGGGGTGTGAGGTGATGGGAGTACTTGACATTTGACATGATTGATGAGATTGATTTGAAAGGTTGTAGTGATTCTCTTGGAATTTTACAAATGCGCGGCATTTTCTCAAACTAAACGCAAGCCCACATCTCCTGGCCTGGGTATCGCCTTGCGCGCAAGTCGCGGCATCGGAACTGCGGCAACGGCGCGATCGCATTGGTACAAGTCTTAGGTTCAGTCAACTCGGGTTGACAACGTGTGAATTAAGGTCACGCGTAAATACCGATAAAAGATCGCGGGTCGCCGAAATTCTACCGGAAGGACCACGGAAGCCTACGGAACGGTATGGACTTGGATATGGGTCTTACAGTGTTTAGTCCCATCGGGCATGCAAAAAATTATTCGTTATTGCACGGCCGATTCAAAATAAATATTTATGACAGTAAGTAGTTTTCAGTCTCATCGGGCATGCCAAAAATTATTTGGTACTTTTTTCAGTTTGGATGCTTTTGTCATGTGTGGTGCATGTGGGCATGCCGGAACCAACTATGCGGCTCGATTCCAACCGAACAACTTGACCTCAAATGCCAATATAGGCAAATGTGATTATTGCGACCACATATGACTAAGATCTAAGCAGATCAGTCACTTATTCAGTCACTCGTAAATTGTTTTATAGAGTAATCATGCGATATTTGGAGGGTGAGGTTTTTTCTCCAAAAATAGATTGTACTTTGCCTTCAGAACAAAAGGAATTTTCTGATATCTAGTTGTCATCAAACGAAAAGAAAATAATTATAGTCGGTCGAGCCGCAACTGTAAGAAGCCTTTCTGAATGAAGAATTGCTTGTACTGAGATAAAAGTCAAGAACCATCTAGATGATCCACTTCATATTCCGCCATTTCTTCTTCTTTCTTTTGTTAGTTATGATAGCTGAACCATTGTCACATTGGTCTTCTAGATCCTTTTATCTTTTTGTATCCCTCTAAACATTCATTTCTCTCGACCGCTTTCCAACTCTTAAACTTTTTGACCACTTCCCGCCTCTTAGGCTTCTCGGCTATTCTAGCTGTAATTCAATAAAAAGTGCTGTGCATATATTCAAAAGTCTTACGCATGCTATACATTTCTCTTATAATGATACGTGTCCTTTTCTCATTGGTTATCTTAGGAACTATTAGAAATACGGTACAACAATTCCGTACTTGCTTGCTTGCGTACAAAACTGGACCGTCGAAGCACTAGATCCCTAGTGGTTAGATTATAGGCAATGACAACTTTGACCACTAATCATTTTCTTTTCTACCTATTCATTCGATGGTCATCAATCCCATGATTGTTCATGAGATATGGCTCATTCATACTATAGCTCATGATTTGGACGGTCCATATTTCCATGCGTGTTCTAAAGGGAATTGTGGATGAGTGGCAAATAATACTTTGGATACATGCTCCACTTTTAATCATAATAATTAAATGATAATTTATGAAATATTTTGAATTTAAACTTAAATTTAAGAATATAATGCTTTGAAAGCATCCTTTAAACCTAAAAACGAGATGCAAAATAGGAAGATTCGTGACAAAAAAAAAAAAAAAAAAAACTAAGAGCTTTGCTAAACATATACGCTTGTGCACCAAGGCCTAAGTATGTGTGATACACCTCCCTGCATGGTACATAAATAAGAGATCTAATCTATCCATTGGTCAGTCTAACCTCGTACATGTTTCCCTTGAAAGAAAACCCAGGCATGTCAGCATGTGGGCCCCAATATTAAACTGGATGACCTTATCCAATTATTTCAAGTTATATATTTGTTTTACCAACTGTAGCTCACCTAGTAGGTGGATCAAGCTTTTTTCACCCTTTTTTTTACATGCGCACTCACACACCCATGCACTCATACTATAGTGGGATTTCTCTACAATGAGTTACACATTCACTCATACTCCACACACACCCACACACTCACACGCCCCCCCCCCCCCCCCCCACACACACACACACACCCACCCATGCACTCACACCATAGTCGGATTTCACCACAATGGGTACTCAAATGCATGACCTCGTGTTGAAACTCTTGTGAGTCCACCACCAAGGCATGAGTAAAGACCTATAGGGAGGTGAATCAAGTTGATTCTTGAGCCATGATATCAATATAACGACACTGTTCTGATGATGGATTGGACCTTAGGCTTATGATGCCATGTTGGCACATGTGTAGCATATACATGAATTCTATTGCACAAGCACTTAAGCTTAGCAATGCTCTAAATTAAAGTTTTGAAAGGGGATATATTATACTCCGGTTGCGTATGACCATTGATAGATAACCTACTTATAAATTGTACATATGGCATTTATTAACCCAAATAAAATTAGTTAGATTGAGCTCTCTGTAGCTAAGTTACAATCCTAATAATAGATTAGTTGAACAATCCTAGCTTCTTATCCATGGGTGCTTGTTTATGGAAACTGGACTTTTGGATTTTATTTATTTTTCATTTAACCATTGAATAAATATTTACCAATCTAATACTTAGATTATGGAATAAGCTTAATTTTGGATTCATGATTATAACGCCCCGTGTTTTCAGGAGCCGAGTATATGACCCGTTTCCCAAAAACCCGAGTGTTAACTTATAAAGAGCCAAATTCTATATATATATTTATCAGAGTTAGCAGTTAGCGTAGTATGGACAAATCAAATATAAAGGAAAGTTGCATGATCATCCAAATATACAAAAAGTTGCCCATAATGACTTATACAACCAATGTCTTTGAAATTAACAATTTTAAAATAAAATAATATTATATGTGAAACAAAATAAATTACAATAATCTTGGGAGGTAAAATCCTGGAGCAATCCTTAGTAGATACAATTATGCACCCTTGTCAATTATAGTCTTCTCCTCATCAATAAGAACGTGAATATCACCTAGGCCACCTTTGCTACCTGTACGGTTATATATTTGATGGGGGAATGGTCAACTCAGTGTGAATTCCCTTCAAGATTACCCATCGCCGCATTAGATAAGCATAGTTATAAAATCATATAAAGCATACAGAACAATACATGATGCAGTCTTATTAAATGCATGGATGTATGAGTGCACATCAACTGGGGAAGCATATCCAGTTGGCTTTTGGGCAAAATTCATGTAATGTGGCCGGTCACTAGTGAAAGTACATGGTACATGCATAGTGCCAAACTCACCAATGTGGCCAGTCACTAGCAAAAGTACTGAGTACATGTGTAGTGCCAAACTCACCAAAAGTGGGTCAATAGTCGATGGTTTGGGAGCTAGCGAAACAATATTCCAACTAAATCCTATTAGGCACATGCTATAACATCCAGAATTAGCCACCCATCATCTCCTGAATGCGATGAATGCATGATTAGCCCAACCATTATTAATCCGTTTACAATCAGTAGGTTTAATAAGCTTAAAGATCACTACGGGGAGCTCAGAGCCAAGCGTAGGCCGACAGCTCAAGCATAGTGTCCCATTCCACCATCTCTGGCTCATGAGATTACCACCTTAGGATGTCTAATGGAACCCAATCGACTAGTGGCCAATCATATTTAGTATATAGGGCTTACTATCGCATGGTTGCATAAAATAAAACTTCAAACCCATCTAGGGCAAATACTAAAACAAAAGCCATGTAGAGTGAATATTAAAACTAAGCCACATAGGGCAATTATTAAAACTAAGCCACGTAGGCCAATATTAAAACCATGCGATAAAAGATAATCATTAAAAACTACTTAGACACATAACCCTAGATGGCAGGCCTATATGAATGATCAATTTAAATCACTTCTCAATAACCACTAAGTCGAAAGCCAATTACGATTACAACTAGTTGAGTTACATCCCAAGTATGGGTGTACATTCATGGGTGGGTTTTCCCACTAATGTACCAGTTTAAGTCCCATAAATAATCCACAAGCATGAGATAAATATGTAGGATAAGTATTAAGTATGTAATACAGCAATTCAATTCCAACAATTAACGCATGTTATTATAAAATGGAGATATCAATTATAAATAAAAATAAAAATTATAACTTAAGCTAATGGGAAAATGGAAAGCTTAAGGGGAAGAATTATCACCTTATACTTTGAATCACCAATTAATGTTGCTAGGAAGCGCGTGCACCCTTAGAAATGAATCATACCATGGATTGTGAAATTATATGTGAGATCAGGTTTTTATAAGGTATTTATGGTTAAGATTAAGATAACCTAAGGTTTGGATTACCCGTTTTTAGGGTTTTGATGTAGACTTAGAAATTTTATCCTAGGGTTTAGTCTTGAACTTAGATTCTAGGATTCAAACTCTACTTGGTGCATTAGTTAAAATTAAATCTTAATAGTCACAAGAATACTCTTAGCGTTAGTGTTATAACTTATATTAGTTAATATGTTAATAAGGATAGTTCATAAGTTCATATTTAAGTATACCAACATTTTCTAATGCTCCTATAATGAGTTATAATCTCTTAAATTATACAAATAATGATACTAATAATTTTACTAACCATGATATAATAAGGACTAGCACCCAACAATCATATTAATAGAAATTATATTAATTCCATTAGGAAGGTGATTATATTATCTAATGATGATGATTGTAACTATTAATAATAAGGTTTAAAGGTGAAGAATAAAACACTTATAGTTAATAATTGTAATCTATCTGTAATAGCTACTTATAGGTGATTCACTAATGGTTAATCATGCTTAATATTAATACTCTATCAATGATAATTATGGTAACATTGATAACTATAATCGAAATAAATTCAATATGGAAGGAGGAGGTGCACTCACCTAGGTCGACTCAGTTCGAGTCGAGTTGACTCGACTCCACTTAACTGCTCACCTTTCCCTTTCTCCTTACTTTATCTTCTCCTCACTTGGAGATGTCCAGCCAATAGGTTAGTAGGCTGACTCGATGAGTTGACTCGGTTTAAAACCAAGTCGACTCATTCCCCCTCATTTCTCCTTCTTGCTTCTTCTGCTTTCTCTCTTTTCTAAGGTCCTATAAGCCATGGGCCATACATGGCCCAAGTGAAACTGCCCAGACGCACCAACCCTCAACCGTGACTCGGCAAGTCGACTGGGCTGGGCTAGGACAGCCGCAAACCCCCTCTCTCCATCTCTTTTCTTTTCTCCCTTCCTCTCTTTTTCTTCTTCTCTTCCTATCTCTTTCTTTTCTCTCGCTCTCCCCCTTTCCCTGATGGGGAGCTCCTAACAGGGCCACACATGACCGTTCAAGCCAAGACTCGGCCCGATCTCGAACTTGCACTCGAACTGGGCTCGGTTCGAGCTGGCTCATGATGGTGCTGTGCAACAACACACCCCCTCTCTGCTCTCTCTTCTTTTCCTTCTTCTTCTCCATTCCTTTCTCCTTAGCTATGCCCAGACATGGCCAGATACGTCCGAGTCTCCCTGCAACTTGGCAGACTCATCGGAGAAGAAGACAAGCTTCAATGATGGAATCTCGACCGGACGGTTTTTCTTCAATCTGCCACTTGCAGAAGGTCCGAATGGACCACATGGAGCTTGGAGGATAGCCGGAGTGTAGCTCTAACGTTGTTCTCCCGGTGGGTTCGGTAGTAGGAGCTCTCGACCGTTCTCTCTCAAGTGCGGCTGTTCTTTCTCACTCTATTTCTTTGTAGCAAAACCTAGCTTTAAAGGGCTAGGATCGGTTTGAAATGGACTATCGGGATGGGAGGATCTACTCTCACATGGATTGCCAAGCTGGCAATGAGACAGTTTTCATTTTAAGAAACGATGTGCTTTATAGGACCCTATTGCACTAAAGATCGTGTGTCCACACGTATTGGGAAAACTGTTGTAACAGTTGGGTTTTGGTCGAGCCCATCGTATGAATCCGATGGATGGTTCGAATGTTGAAGATGGGACCACATGGTGGGCATGATCAAACATTTTTGAATGTTTGTCCGTCCACTGTTAAAAGGCTAAAACAGAGAGAAATCTCTCTATTTCAAGGAAATTTCGGGTCAGCGCTAGCTGATTGAGTTCATCAGATCAGTGCTCATCATGTGCACACACTGGTGTACACATGAATGGCTAAGTGGGAGTCCACAGGAACTGTTTTGCCTGATCCACATCATCCATTCATTCCTAGGAGTTCACTTAGGGCCTTTGGCCAAATACCAGGTAGATCTAAAGTCTCAGGTGGGCCCCACAGATGGATTCAGGTCCTATTTGCTGATTCCCATCAATCCGATGGTCGGATGATTCCAAAACTAAACGCAAATGGTTAAAAAGGTACAAGGGATCCTTTGTAAGGCCTTTATAATAGATTACTAATCAATTACTAATATTAATATTAATTTTTATCTATTACTCTATCATGAACTATTTATCATTATAATTTCATTTTATTATTATTATTTTTACCTTGTCATGTTGTGGGTCCCACTCTGTAGGTTATTAGGATTACCCATCTTATAATTTTATAATACTTAAGTACTAAAATTTATTATTATTGTTGTTGTTATTCATTATATATGTTTTAAGATGTTATATGCACCATTTGGTTTCATTACTTAAGATTATGATTGCCCAGTATACCAGGGGGTCACTCCATGTGATCATCTTATAACCCAGTGGTTGGATTGGGGGAATTAAGTATCGATCGGGATGCTCTTATGGTCCACCATGGATGGTAAAATGGCCAAGCGTGCAATTAAATAGGCTCATGATCTAAACCGTCAGATGATCTCAAGATTCAATGGACGGTTCTAAGGTCCTATGGCTAACTTGTTTTAAATCATCGATCAATGGCCTTGAATCAGTTCACGCAACTAATTACTTGATGATATCGGGTTCTAAAAGTAATTACACAAAGTCTAATATTAAACATTAAGTTGAATGGCCAATCCAACACATTTGAGTGGGGACTTCACCTGACCAGTCATCATAGAGTACTAGATGGTGGATTAGGTGATCCGGATTAGCCTTCAAACATGCTTAAATGTTAGTGGGCGTTCGCTAACGATCACATGATTAATGATCATGACATTCCATTGTCTACAATGGATGACTAGATGGTCCATTTTTCGGTTGCACAGGTGTGTAATATAAACCTGTGATTGCTCTTATAGTCGTATGGTTGGATTGTTAATGATCATGGCATAAGTCAAACAATTAGTGGGTGGTGTGGTCTAAGGCTTGCGATAACTAATGTGAGATTCAAGTGTCTAGCAAGGTTATTAA